>NW_019416373.1:150409-184000 GCF_000390285.2 Anoplophora glabripennis | reverse complement strand
CTCTTACTGCGCAAAGGTATAGAGAAGAAATTATCGCTCCTTTTGTTAACCAGCTGGAAGAAAACGAAATTACAAACTTTTACTTTCAACAAGATGGCGCAAGGGCACATACGGCAGGCGAGACGATGAATATGTTGAGGGAAGTTTTCCAAAATCGACTAATAAGTCTCAATGCTGAACATGAATTTCCACCGAGGTCATGTGATATTACGCCGTGTGATTTCTTTTTGTGGCCTTACCTTAAAAACACTATTTTTGAACTGCCTATTCCTGATTTAAACCATCTGCAGGCTCGACTTATAGACAAGATTCGTGAAATTAACAATACCCCGAGCATCTTAGAAAATGTCTTTAATTCTTTGAGGAACAGGTGTGAAAAGTGCTTGGAACAAGGAGGGGGACACTTTCCGCAGCTCCTTTTATTGTTTGTTATTGTTATCACGATTATTCTTTAACATAAAGTTATATAGTCATTAACGTTATTGAAACTGACAGCTGCTATACAGCTCGTTGAGAAATGAGGTTAAGTTGGTCCGCTATAAGCTACTCCCTACGTCCAATGTGTCAGAGCCAACTTCGACCACGTTTTTATTTGAACGCTCGTTACATATTTCCCCATCTACGGAAATCTGCCAGTATCTGCCCCATATTAAAAAATGGTGATTCTGGTCACTTAATTAGTGAGAGACCCATAACTTTACTTTGAAATTTCGCCAAAATTTTCGAAGTATCTTTGTATAACCGCATCTATCCTCTTATTCGTTCATTTGTTTCTATAGACCAGCATGGTATTATGAATAAGCGCTCTACTAATACGAACTTGATTTGTTTTACTCAATATTTATCTAATATTATCGACCAGCAAGGGTAGGTATGTAATGTAATTATTTATGACTACCGAATTGACTCTGAAATTTTGACACGAGTAGATGAAGTTAAAGATCTGGGATTGCCTTTCGACAATAAACTTAGTTTTTCCCCCCATATTGAGCTGACTGTCTCATCATCCATGAGGATGTTGGGTTTTATCTTTAGAATGGGTCAAGAGTTCCGTAACAATTGTATCAATCATATGTTCGTTCCAAATTGGAATACTGCTCGTTAGTGTGGAACTCCATTTATGTATGTTACATTAATATGATTGATAGAGTACAGAAGAAATTTTTGAAATTTTTAGTAATCCGCCCTGACAATAGATATCGAGCGAGGGGTTGTGGGTATAATCATCTATTAGACATATTTGATTTCACTTCATTATTGCATAGACGAAAGATGTATAGCGTAAAATTTTTATATATACAGGGTGACATAGAAAAAAGTACATTGCATAGTGTCATACAAGAGAGGACACTAAAACAAGAAAAAAAGTTCCTATGAACATGGGTCCGCAAGGCCTTCGGTTAAAGGATACGGGGTGTTGAATTTTAATTTTTTTTATTTGCAAAAACATTGATAAATACTTCAACAATTCAATTTTAATGGTATGATGAAAAATATGATTAATTAAAACAAAACATTAAGTTTTTAGAAGATGTTCAAATTGTTGCCCTTGTACTTCAATACATTTTTCCATTCTTCTTCTTAATGATTGACGGCATCTTTGAAATATTCCTAGGTTATTATGAAATCTATCTGCCGATTCCATAATTCTTATCCATAATTGTTCTTCATTATGTATTTCTACAGCATAAACTTCATTTTTCATACATCCCCAAAATGAAAAATCGAGGGGATTAAGGTCGGGACTACGTGCTGGCCAGGGTACAGGCCCCCTTCGACCAATCCACCTATTTCCAAATCTCCTGTCCAAATATTCCCTTGCCACTCGAGAAAAGTGAGCTGGCGCCCCATCATGCATGTAATACATTCTTGCAATAATGGCCAATGGGACATCCTCTAATAATGTGTTTAAATCATTCTCCAAGAAATTTCGATACAGTGCACCTGTCAATCGGTTGGGCAATCGAAATGGGCCAATTAAGTAATTGTCGATTATACCTGCCCACACATTAATAGAAAACCCATATTGGTGACTCCTAATTATAGTTTGATGAGGATTTTCATCACTCCAATGGTGCATGTTATGTAGGTTCAGAATACCATCACGACTAAAACTAGCTTCGTCAGTAAACAAAATTGATGAAATAATGTTTTCTCTTTGATTTTGAAACCATTCGCAAAATTGTACACGAGGAACAAAGTCATGTTCCGATAGTGAATGAATTTTTTGGAAATAATATGGGCGAAGAAGTTGTTCTTTGAAAATTTGTCTAACTGATTCACGGTTAAGGTTTCGCACCGCTGAACTTGTTTTCCTGGTGCTTGTTCTCGGATTATTTTCTACCATTCGTAAAACAGTTTCTTCGTTTCGCACAGTGCGACGAGTTCTGGAAACCCCACTATTCAATTTTGGTTTTCTAAAACAGCCATCTTCTCCCAAACGCCTATGCACATCAATAAATGTTCGAACATTAGGAACTTGTCTTAAGGGATATCTTTCTCGATAGATACGTTGAGCTTCGTAAGAATTTGATCTAGCTTCGCCGTAACACATAATCATGTCCCTGTATTCTTCAAAAGTGCAGCGAACCATTTTTGAAAGCAATTTTGAATAATCAGTGAGAAAACCAATGAAAAACTTAATCAAGAACACAAAATACCTCTAACAATTATTATATTAGTTTGACAAGTCTCATTATGACACATTATTTAATTGTTATTTATCATTGTTTTTGCAAATGTTACTTTAGCTCTTTTTGAATAATTTGCGTGCATTGTCGGCTTTTGTACTGGAACCATTGCTTCTAGCGACTTGGACAAGGTATATCTTTCTTACGTATAAAGAAGAGCTAACAAATTTTTTTCAGTCGAAAATGACATACAGTGTATAGCAAAACGTTAGGACCGATTCAATAGATATGGAACCCTGTATGTAGCGCCCTCTATCAGTAACCACAAAACTAAGATCATATTTGAATTTAGCATGATAAAAAAACCCCTGTATACCACATTTTATTCATTTCTTGCGTCTCTGGCTAAAGATATTCAAAAAAAAACCCAAACAAAAATAAAATTCAACACCCCGTATCTTTTAACCGAAGGCCTTGCAGACGGAACTTTTTTTCTTATTTTAGTGTCCTCTATTGTGTGGCACTATGCAATGTACTTTTTTCTATGTCACCCTGTATATTCTACTGCACAGTATCGTTGATGCACCGGACCTCCTTGCTCAAATTAACTTTCTTGTGCCGAGAATTAATAATCGTGTGACTTGTACATTTTACAATGAGACTGCTCGCACCAATATTTTATTGAAAACACCTCTCCATGTTATGTGCAGCAACTATAACTGTGTATGTCATATATGTGATATTTTCAATTGTAGTATTTTTGTACTATTACATAATTTTAAAAATAATTGTGACGTACCTTACGATGTACTACTGTAATTTATTTATTGGATTATTAGTTAATTTAACTTTATTTGATGCAAATCGATTTAAATACTGTTCCTCCTACTTTAAACAACATGGTTCTATTAGTTTTGTATTTTTGCATTTAATACACCTTCTACGGATGCTGCCATGAAAGAGGTAGCATTTAACGTTTGATATCCAGTTAAAATGATTTATATTAAAATCAGATCAATAACCCAATAAACTGACGTGGAAGAGGTCATAAAACATGACAACGTAAAATCGTTTACCCCGAAATTACACAGGGAAATAAAAATTTTATGTCCTACAAAAACTGTACGTTCCCAGTAAATCCCTATTAGGCAAAAATTTCATTATTCCGCACATCAAATGATACAAAATAAAAATCCGGTTAACTTTTTTGAGTTTCCGTCCACGTCGCGAGCCACTTTCTGGTTATTGTGCAGGAATTTAAGTTTAATTTTATTTTCTAAGTATTGCTTAAGTCGGATATATTCACGGGAGGGTTTACCAGATCATTTGAATAAACGTTTCGCAAATTTGGCGGATTTTCGAGGAGCGGCGGGTCATTATGCAAAACAGCACGGACTGCGTGTCCCATGGCTGCGTGATACACATCCTAAAATTTACTGAAAATTATATCCCAACTTCTCTATTCGGTCCGCTCGTTAAAACGTGCTGGCCTAGGAGCGACGGCTGGATTTTCCTTGCAGCGCGCTTCTTGAGAAGTACACTGAATATTTGTTTTCCTTTTTATGCCCTCACCTTACAGGCACATCCACAGTAAAGCACAAAGAAAAAAAATTATGTAGTTTCATTTCAACCAGTTTTGTTCATACCCTTTCTGGCAGCAAAGGTAATTTTTTTAGTAAACTTCTAAAAACTCACTAATTCCATACTCTACAGGTAATTCTTGTCACTGGCATTGCAGACGCCTGTAGAACTAATGAACTCTGCAAAATGTTGACGAGTGATGTGGATGTTTGAAGCGATATAATTATAATAAAAATACCTACTAGTAAGAATGGTTCAGCCCGAAAATTTGTCGTGATGAAACCCCTGTAGATTGAGGTGGTAAAAAAAGTACTTAGGGAAAAGACCTACACCAGATTTACAAAGATTATTTATTGGCTTCTGAAATGGGGTGCCAGCATGGCAAAATATGGAGCACAACACAATTAGTAATATGTCCAAAGTGATCGCAATGTTCCTGAAACTCCAAAATTATGAGAATTACGCCGGTCATGCCCTTCCCAGAACTTCAGCTATCGTATTGGCTGAAAATGGGGGCGATATATTGTCTTTAAAGCGTCACGGTGGGTGGCGATCCTCAGGGGTAGCAGAAGGATACATTGAAGAGTGATAGCCGATAAGAGATGCATTGCCGGAATGATGCAAGGTGTTCAAATGTCGTCGTCATTTCTTGTGGCTGCTTCTGCCTCTGCAACTATTACTAGTGCCATTGTTGAGTGTGATGTTGCACTCAATTCGCCCACTCCGAGTACAATTCCAAGCACTTCGTTTTCTCCAAGACACTCCGTGCCCGGAAATCAAGCTGATAATGCTGCTGGTGCCACTACTACGTCGCTCAACATTGGAAGAGCAAGAATCAATACGATATGCCACAATTGCACAGTTAACTATTATTTCCGACAAGTTCGTGGTACTGATAATTATCTGTTGACATGTTCTAGATATTTTCTATCTATTAAAAACGTGTTGCATAACCTCCATGTTCTGCGTGCTGTGGTTCTGTACTTTTATAACTGTCAAGTGTCAAAATTATTAAGTGTCATTTTCATTATTTACTTTGGTTAATAAATCAAGATCATCATTATTCACCCAGGTCAAAAGAATAGAAGTTTACGTGTCAAAGATAGGTCGATAATGGTGGGCTTATGGGCTAGTAGTGGAAAAAAATTATTAAATTTCGGTTTTTGGTCGTTGCATAGAAACAAAAACATCACTGTTGTAACACAAAAAGTAAACCCCACTCCTGCTATATCTTAAAAACTAACAATTTTAGATATAGAACATGCCTGATGAAAGTTGAAGTGGACCGATATGTGAATAAAATACAGGGTGTTCCATTTGAAAAATTTTTGAAAATCAAGTTTAAACTTTCTAAAAATGATTGTATTATAAAAAATGCTCTGTATAAAATATCGATATTAGCTGATATAGAAGTCTTTGCCTAACATTTTCCTATAACTCTGTCAAATATTTTTGCTCTAAGTGTTAGTAAGTAATTGAAAGTTAATACAACTTCTTCGAGATCATGTTTTTTCCAAAATTCGAAGAATTTTCTACATAAATTGGCAACCCCGCACTAAAATGTTAAACTGTTTATATGGCCATATATAGATTTTTCTCAGAAATACATATGTTTAAAAATGTATAGGGTGTTCCATTTAAAAAATGTAATATTTGGCGTGTTCCGCTTTTATTCTCGGCCTGTGTGTTTCAAATTAATTTTGTAGTTTTCATTTCTTGATTCTGTATAACTTTTATATAAACTTTTATATAAACTTTTTTTCTGTATTATGAGTAACAAGGGAGTTATTTTACTTTCTCACACTAATGGCCCACCCTGTAAGTTTGTGTTCTGTACAATAACGTCAACAGTGCATATGTGATCTACTTACTGTAAAGAATGAGCTGTATTGACAAATTATTTTATGCATAAATTTCACAGTGAAGTCAGCGATTCTCAGCAAGTATTAAATAGTCATGCATATCTATTTTGGTTTTGATTTTTTATTTTAATTTTTTTTAAACTTTGAAAATCATTTTGTGTGGCAAACTATACAACTATACGGGGTGATTTATTAACAATGGGAAAGTCGAAAGCTGAAGAAACTACACGTGAAATGGAGACCATTGGCGCAAACATGCTTTATCCGAAAGTTGATAGTTTTGGAAATTCAGGATATTGAAAGTTAAAATTTTAAATCGTTTTTCTGCGATTATTCTGAAATTATGTAGGTTAGGAACTTGAAAATTTGTGAAACTATATTTTTTTAGGCGACGAATAAGATGCGTATTGTAATTTCAGCTTGCTCATAGAGGGCGCCACTTACTACCAATTTTACCGAAAATTTAGTTAATAACTTTTTATCCTGTATATTTAACATGAAACTTGATTTAAAACCTGAAAGAGCNTGGAAAAGTTCCACGGTGGCGGAGGGGTATCTGGAGGATAGCATCGAATTGAGAAATAAAACGGCGCGTATGTTGTCTACTTAGCCATTAGAAGAGGCAGGTACCTCGACTGTAGTGAACAGAAGCTCCAGCCATACAAAAGAAGAAATTGTTTCCAGTGGCGGTAGTAATTTTCAGGGAACATTTCAAAATTGTACATTTATTATTTGTAATGACGCAAATAAATAAAATATGGTTCAGTTTTCATTTCATAAATATATACACATATATGTATATTAGCATTTTTTATTTTATTTTTACTTGTGAAAGGTAGAGGGAATTATAGAATCTATAATGTCCCAAGGGAGTTATGACTCTCTTTATTGATAGCGTAACTATGACGATATATGCTTATAATATCCCGGTCAGAAATAAAATTATTAAATTTCGGTTTTTGGTCGTTGCATAGAAACAAAAACATCACTGTTGTAGCGTGACATTTTCCCAAATTAGTACGTTATTATAACCTTAATAAACTTCTCAAATTTATCACTGAATTTTTTGGAGCTTAGAAGGAATGGCACATTTAACTGAATGTGAAAGGATAGAGATCTTAATGATGTTTGGATATGGTGATAATCTACGAACCCTTGAGGAAGCATGTGAGCTGTTTAATCAAACACATACTGACAGACCACCAATTGCACAATCTACGGTGAGTGAGTGGTCAAGTTTACAGAGACTGGGTGTGTAAGAAATAGGACAAGGTCGACTCAAATCGCTGAAGTAACCAAGTTAAATGTATTGCTGGATATTGAAGAAAATCCCCATCAGTCAGCAAGACAACTAGCCCCAAACAACAATGTGGACCAATCATAGGTTGTAAAGTTGTTTCGTACAGAAAAATATCATGGATATAAAGTCCAGCTGATGCACGAATTAAATGAGGATGATCTAGACCGCCGGTTGGACTTTTGTGGACAACTAATAAATGTTACTGTGTGATGAAAATCCAAACTTTCTAAGCAACATAATTTTTTCTGACAAGGCCACATTCTGTTTAATTGGCTCAGTACATCGCCATAATTATAAATATTGGTCAAATGGCAATCCCCAGTGGGCGCGAGAATTCCACAGTTAGCGTAAAGGCAAATTAAATATATGGGTGGAAATCATAGGAAGGCGATTTTTAGGTCCTTACTTTTTTTAAGAAAACCTCACAACTGCTAAATATTTAGGTTTTCTGCGTTTTGAGTTGGTGCCGGCTGTAGTAGTGCTTTACCACAACGCTACAGACAGCGATATACCCCATGAAAATATTTGGTTTCAATAAGATGAAGCTCCACCTCACGTTGGTTTAAGGGTTCGGCAATATCTTGATGATATGATGATTTACTGAAAGATGGATAGGGCGGAGAGGATCTCTCCGCGTTCCCCCGACTTGACTCCTATGGATTTTTTTCTATGGAGTTATTAAAAATCTAGGGTATATTTCAATCGACCAAATAATTTAACAGTGAAATATACAATAAACAATATGAAAAAATATATAGAGTGTTCCATAAGCAAACATAAATGTATTGGTTTCTTGAGTGACGACCTGAAGAGATTTCGAAAATACAATACAGGTATAATCTGTAAGTATTGATTTGTGGGTATTCTGTAACTATTTTTATTTGGTTGGGTATATCCTCTTGCGCTAACACGGTTAGTCAGGGTGTTGATTTTAAAAATTTTGTATTACCTAATTAAAACTACTCGCTGAAGAAGTTGACACTCCTCCACAACAAAATAATTACTGCAGCACATGAAGAAAAAGTTTCGACAAATTCTCGAAACTTGCATTTCTTTAAAATCAAATGTTATAGTTTTTTTTTCTTCCATATAGATGTAAAAATTGACAAGTCATGCGTCAATAAATAGAAAAAGACATCTCGCACTACTACTAACACAAAAAGTAAACCCCACTGCTGCTATATCTTAAAAACTAACAATTTTAGATATAGAACATGCCTAATCAAAGTTGAAGTGGACCGATATGTGAATAAAATAGAACAATAAAATACAGGGTGTTCCATTTGAAAAATTTTTGAAAATCAAGTTTAAACTTTCTAAAAATGATTGTATTATAAAAAATGCGCTGTATAAAATATCGATATTAGCTAATATAGAAGTCTTTGCCTAACATTTGCCTATAACTCTGTCAAATATTTTTGCTCTAAGTATTAGTAAGTGGTTGAAAGTTAATACAATTTCTTCGAGGTCATGTTTTTTCCAAAATTCGAAGAATTTTTTACATAACTTGGCAACCCCGCACTAAAATGTTAAACTGTTTATATTGCCATATATAGATTTTTCTCAGAAATACATATGTTTAAAAATGTATAGGGTGTTCCATTTAAAAAATGTAATATTTGGCGTGTTCCGATTTTACTCTCGGCCTGTGAGTTGTAAATTAATTTTGTAGTTTTCATTACTTGGTTCTGTATAACTTTTATATAAACTTTTTTTCTGTATTATGAGTAAAAAGGGAGTTATTTTACTTTCTCACACTAATGGCCCACCCTGTAAGTTTGTGTTCTGTACAATAACGTCAACAGTGCATATGTGATCTACTTACTGTTAAGAATGAGGTGTTTTGACAAATTATTTTATGCATAAATTTCACAGTGAAGTCAGCGATTCTCAGCAAGTATTAAATAGTCATGCATATCTATTTTGGTTTTGATTTTTTATTTTAATTTTTTTTAAACTTTGAAAATCATTTTGTGTGGCAAACTATACAACTATACGGGGTGATTTATTAACAATGGGAAAGTCGAAAGCTGAAGAAACTACACGTGAAATGGAGACCATTGGCGCAAACATGCTTTATCCGAAAGTTGATAGTTTTGGAAATTCAGGATATTGAAAGTTAAAATTTTAAATCGTTTTTCTGCGATTATTCTGAAATTATGTAGGTTAGGAACTTGAAAATTTGTGAAACTATATTTTTTTAGGCGACGAATAAGATGCGTGTTGTAATTTCAGCATTGCTCATAGAGGGCGCCACTTACGACCAATTTTACCGAAAATTTAGTTAATAACTTTTTACCCTGTATATTTAACATGAAACTTGATTCAAAACCTGAAAGAGCTATCATTTTTCCATTAATTATGTACTCTTGTTTCATTTCGGTATCTCGATCCGTTTTCGAGAAAAATCGATTTAACGAACACTATGTTTTGATAATATGAGACATTAAAAGCGAAACAAACCAAGTGTTTCTTCGTGTTATTACAACAATTAACAATAAAACAAATAAAATACGTAATTTTGATTTAAAGTAATCGTTCGAAGAATCCACCATTGACACTGATACACTTTACACGTTTTCTGAGAGATCTTCGAGTTTGAAACAACATATTGGGATTTCTTTCGAGACTAAATAGAAAAATCAAGAGGATTGAAGTCCGGACTTCTAGATGGCCAAGCAAAAATGCTTACATGGACAATCCAGCAATTTGGAAAAACTGCATCTAAATATGCTCGCACTGGCCAAGAAAAATGCCGTGGAGCTCCGTCGTACATGAACCACATGTCTCTTCTTAAATAAAGTGAAACTTCTTCAAGCCGTGGAAGCATTTTTTACTTGGCCACCCAGAAGTCCGGACTTCAATCCTCTTCATTTTTCTATTTGGTTCGTGTGAAGAGTTGTGGCAAAATACAAATTGCTACCAACGAAGTCAAACGCAATCCCAATATGTTTATTCAAACTCGAAGATCTCTCAGAAAACGTTGTGTAAAGTGTGTAAATGTCAACGGTGGATTCTTCGAACACTGACTTTAAATCGTTATTACGAATTTCATTTGTTTTATTGTTAATTGTTGTACTAACACGAAGAAACACTTGGTTTGTTTCGCTTTTAATTTATCGTATTATCAAAACATAGTGTTCGTTAAATCCATTTTTCTCGAAAACGGATCGAGATACAGAAATAAAACAAGAATACACAAATAATGGAAAAATGATTGCCTTTTCAGGTTTTGAATCAAGTTTCATGTTAGACATACAGGGTAAAAAGTTATTAACTAAATTTTCGGTAAAATTGGTCGTAAGTGGCGACCTCTATCAGCAATGCTGAAATTACAACACGCATCTTATTCGTCGCCTAAAAAAAATGTAGTTTCACAAATTTTCAGGTTCCTAACCTACATATTTTCAGAATAATCGCAAAAAAAACGATTTAAAATTTTAACTTTCAACACCCTGTATTTCCGAAACTAACAACTTTCGGATAAGGCATGTTTGCGCCAATGTTCACCATTTCACGTGTAGTATCTTCAGCCTTCGATATTCTCATTGTTAGTAAATCACCCTTTATAAAATCTATGGAGGCACCTTGTATATTGTTCTCACAAAATAAATATCCCTTGCATTTTTTTTCAAACTTCTCGTGAAAGTATTTCATACCTAGAATTTTTGCGCGACCACCCTGACAGGTACCGGGCCTTGTAATGAATTTTCTCCTTTAGATTGAGAGTTTAATATCCGCGCAAGATAATTAAAGCCTTAATTAGCACTTAACGGAAAGCCAGAGATGAAATGTAGGCTGCTTAAATTTTTACATATTTACAATTCCCTTTAACATCGCATTAAACTTTAAAAACAAACTTTTTATTCGCCTCCTTTTTCCGTCTGAGTAATTTCCCGCCACAGGCCGGTGGGAGGCCCATTAAATCCGAATTCTCGGCTCAGTTTTTATTATGTATCCTTCCTGGCGACGAGAATGAGTTTTTTTTCCTCGACATTCTAATGTGTCCTGCGTTACGTATAGCGGTTTGAGGATAGGTTTCTGAAATCAGAGTAGGTGGTGGCGAAAGAGACAGGAGAATAACGAGATGTAAATTGATTCCGGCGGCTCCGGGTTCGAAATTGCTGAACTTTACCTAAGATGAATCATCTAAATTGCGGCTTGGTTAACCTTTTTCGTCACAAAAGAAAGACTTTTCGGTGCTCGATATAAATTTGATTGCGTGTTTCCAATTGTTCGGTGTCCCACGGAAACTTCGTCGTTGTGCGACGTTCATTATTTTATAGATGAAAGGCAGCGCTGTGGCCTCCCGACAAGAGGGATCAACATTAAATAAATGCTCTTAGAATGCCTAAACAGATAAACACTATAATCCATCTAGAAATGCTTTAACGAGCTAAAAATAGAGATCTAACTGCAGGACAATGTTTCTATATCTAGCTCCGATATTTCTCATTTATTAAATTAAATCGGCTACTACAACTTTTTGGATTTCAGCAGGGCATTCGATTGCGTTGGTCATGCAATTAAATTAAATAACTACGGTATTCGAGGACCCACATTAAATCGAATAATTACTTTTATTGAAAATAGGAAGCAATTTGTAAGTATAAATTATAATAATCAGAATGTTTGTAGTAAATATAACTCGAAATGCTTTTTGGTAACGTTGGGTGTACCACATGGATCAGTTTTAGGCCCTGTGTTATTTTTACTATGTACAAATGACATCGATTCTCTATCTAGGCTAGGAAATATAGAGTTGGACGCGGCTTTTTGTTTCGGCAAGCTGAATTTACAATAATACAATAACATATTAGTTGCCACAGTCATAAAAATGGGGGAAAGATTGTTTACAGGCTGTTGTAATTGTAAAATTTTTAAGTAAATTCACGTTTTTCGCTTTTTTTTCCGTTCATTTCCACGGGAAAACAGTGAAGTACCTTTTTTTCTGCCTCAACAGACCTACAAAACTAGCCCTCGAGCGTCAAAAAATATTGATTAGATCAAAAGTTGTAATCAGAAGAAGTTTATTTATGACTTTTGAATTAAACGTTCATAAACTGCGTTATTATTACCAGAACGTTTTAGCATCACATCCTCTCATTCCTTATCACTGTCTAATAACTCACACGAAATCTGGAATCGGTAAGTTGAATAGTTTACAAGTTATGGCCTTATAAACAAATTAACTAATTATTAGTCTGAATGATCCCGAGCATCTACCACAATCACACTGATT
The DNA here is from genome assembly GCF_000390285.2 of Anoplophora glabripennis. Lineage (NCBI taxonomy): Eukaryota > Metazoa > Arthropoda > Insecta > Coleoptera > Cerambycidae > Anoplophora > Anoplophora glabripennis. Next base: position 171,385 of record NW_019416373.1, on the reverse strand, counting down.
TTTTTCATGGTAGATTTCATAATAATACATTGAAATCTATAATTCTTTTTAAATTTCAAATTTGCAACCAGTCTGCAACTCCGTTGTATTTCAACGAATCTTAACGCTTTTTTTTTAACTTAAAGCTCTTTTCATAAGCTTTCCAAATATGTAATAATTTATAACTATATAACGCGCTTGCGTCGTATATTTCATTTTGCAACTAAGGCTAAAAACCAAATAAAATTCCAGGTTGCAAATTTGAAATTTAAAAAAAATGATAGATTTCAATGTGTTATTATGAAATCTACCATGAAAAAAATCAGTGCGATCGTGGAAGATCCTCGGGATCGTCCAGACTAATAATTAGATAATTTGTTTATAAGGCCATAACTTGTAAACTATTCAACTTACCGATTCCAGATTTCATGTGAGTTATTAGAAAGTGATAAGAATGAGAGGATGCAATGCCAAAACGTTCTGGTAATAATAATACCGATCAACTTACTACTCTGTTTATACAATGCCCAAGTTGAATCTGGATTGAGGTATGGTGTTTGTTTCTAGGGTAATTCAACTCTTTCGTCCCATGAACACAGAAACGTGTTTCAACATGTATGTTTGGTGATTCAAGTACTTATTCTTGTAGAAATATATTTAAACAGTATAGAATCCTCTCTTATATTTATATTTTTGAGATGTATATAAATACACAAACAGAAAAGCAAATTATTGATAAATGACGAGTATAACAATGTCAATACCAGACAAAAACTTTCACTACTAGTTTTCCAAACTTTGTAGGGCTTAAAATATTTAATTGTTTATCTGCGGAACTCTAGTATTAAATAACGTCTTTAAAATCATAATTTTTCCCTTCTCGGTATACATGCCTTTATAATATTTTGTTTAAATTTTTACGTAAAAAGATATACCTGGCAAGTAACAATTTCCGAGATATTCACCTTTAAAGTTTCTAAATGTAAAAAACTGCAATGTATAATTATGTTCTTTATGTAGAAAAGATAGGAAATCCTTTTTCTCTCTAGTTGTTCCTTATTGCAGTGTTATTTTTTGCATGTTTTTTGTTCAATAACAAACTGCTACGCACATAAAAAGTGAATAGGTACGTGTCAAGCTTTATCCTAGTTATATTCCTCAATTAATACACAATAAACAGTAGACAATAGGCAATAGAGAATAAACAATCGATAACAGACACTGTTATGAAAATTATACTTTTTCTTCTCGATGAAATTGATCTCTTTAAAAAATTTACTATTGCTCCGAATATTTCGAAAGTTTATTAAATTCTCCAACAACGCCTGTTTTAAAGTATCAAATGGATAAATCTTGGATTTATATTTTCCTATTTATCTCAGTATCAGTATGAAATAAGCAGTCACATCGGATTTTCAACGAGTCAAATTTCACATTCGAAGTACGTGTTACTCAGCGTAATGCCACTATAATTTACCCTCAGGTAACAGCACTTGATAATTTTAGGTGACTTGCCATCCTTTGAGACATATGTAGCTTCCGGCCCGGAAATATCCTTATGAAATAAAACCACGTGGAGATACGTCGTGACATTTTTATTTCAAACAGCTTGTTTGATTTTCTGTTGTGAAAAGTCGTGCTTGAAAATACACGGCTACAAACCAAGAAACGTTAAAAATGTTGCAATGGAAAAAATAAGAAAGTAAATTGTAAATTTGAGTTAGTTAATTGTGGAAAGATCGGGAAAATATAAAAAAACTACGGAAAGAAGACAGGACAAAGTGCAAAACTGTGTCCTTGTGAATAATACAGTGACACAGGATCTAATTCTCAACTTCCGAATAATGCAACCCCCGATTATACAATCTAATTTAAGATTCCAGATTACACTTTCAATATATTAAAGTCTAAGAACACTTCGCTTTCAGTTAATTTCTGAAGACTATATAATTGAGTTCGTTTGACAGGAATATTTCGTAGTTGTCATCAGCATTTGATATCGTTGACGGAGTTTGTGCTTTCGGTTTTAATTAACACTGCCGCTTAACAATGGATATTATGAATAAATAATACACTCAAGGCGCTGTTAAAATAATTAACCCATTTTAGCGTGTTTCGACGTTTTCACGGTCTCCCTATCTGCCATTCATTCGACGTAATTGTACAACAAATATAATAAAGCAAATATCCGAATAAAAACAGTTCCAAGATAGACGTCTTAATAAAAAAACTACTGTGCTATTCAATAGAATCAAGTATGTACCTATACATTTTTCGCTACACTTTCGATTAATTTCACTTAAGTTTAGAATTTTGCTAGGGCCAATCAGTTCATCGTAACTTTAATGCATTGCCATTATCGGTGGCAAATTTTGAAGTGGCGTCATTACATTTTTCGAAAGTTACGAAAAACGATCGAGACTCGAAGTGCCAATGGATTTTTTTTTTAATTTTGTAATATTTATTAATAATAGGAATGGGCGCTTCCCAGCTCCTTTTAATCTATGTCAACCTTTCCACAAGCATTAAACTTACATTCAATAAAATATCGCAATTTCGAATGTATTGGCATACAGGAGGTCAAAGATGAAAAAGGAAATAGTTTTTTCCTCTATATTTTGTGAAATAGTAGATATTTGGACCAACTTCGGTAATTTTTGTTATTTAATATTCTATTAAACAAGGTCCTTCACACTTTCTTACGAGCAAATGATATTCTTTGTTCACATCGCTAGAAGCATCCATTTTCGAGAAATAAAGACGTGTAACTTTATAATGCAAGTAACAAATAACCAATAAAATATCAAGTCCTAGAGACGAGCTTTGTTGTGAATAATTTCAAGTTTGCTAGTTTCTAATATTTCCTTTCTTTTTTAGTTCGCGTAGTTCGTAGTTTAGTTTTTTTAGTTCGCACAGTTAGGCAAGAAGAAATTTTAGATATGGTTGAGAAACACCAAACAGGTATATTCAATGTTAATAATAATTCTTACAACTGATGGGAACTCGAATAAAATTTGGATTTGGCATTTTAAGCATGAGATTAAAGTGTACACATTTGATTTGGAATAGTTGACAATGCAATTATAAAAGTGATGAATGGAAGGCGTTTTGTAGACGTAGAAGCCATCCAAAGGCTTGTACCAACATCCTGGAGGACATCCCTGCTGACGATCTAAAACACACATTCGACACGCTTTTAGACCTTACAAATCACTGTATTGTACGAAGGGGACTATTTTGAATAAAATATGGCTCAGAAAATGAATTTATTTATTGATCCATAGCTTTCTTTGCTGTTGAAAATGATTTTGGAATTGTAAATAGCTCATAATTTATTACGTAGTGTATATTTTAAATTTCCCTATTACAAGCCCTTTTTCATTAAGTAGAACTCCACAAGTATTATGTGGAGCGCTATTGAGAGTTAAATAAGGTAAATATTCACTTATAATATGACGCGTCATTAATAATTGTATCCCATAAAAATATAAATTGGCGCTGCGAATATGTGAAACATGTATTAAGTCCTTCAAAAGATAGTCTACTTTTTTAATACAAGCAAATATTCCGCAACGTTTGAAAGTGCACTGAAAATAATATTTAGTCGGTGATCTATTCGAGTACAAATCAATTACTACAACTGCATTACGTTTATAATTACTATAATAAATTTATAGTAAAAGTTTTAATCTAAACGAGATAAAATAGTTTATTTGAATACATGTAATTCGATTTTAATCACTATACTCATTAATAATTAATTACTTGGAATAATAATACTAACCTTGTGTGACACGTTTATATTTTATATTATTATTAATCACATGTTCCTGTTAGTTCTGCAGCGTCTCCGGTAGATGTCACCACTTATACCTCACAGACACTAGCTTAATGAGATGTAAATTTAGGTTGAGGTTAATTTCACTGTTTCTAAAAAAATCGTTAGTATGAAACCATTTAAATTCTATATCCTCGGTAATTTCACGCCATTGCGTGTTAATATTACTTTCTCGTGTGGACAATATTGATCTGTTTATAATGCCTCTAATTTTCTGCCGGCAGTATTATTCACCTTCGAACGCTACTTTCCTCCCCACATTACATAAAAATTAAAATTCCATACCCGAAGTTAAATTTGTAGTATGCGGTCGTCACTGGATCTAGATACGCTTTTAAATGTAAACTTTTTAATCGGCTTGGTGGGTTTGGTTAAAATCTTTTAGAAAATAATTTTTTAATTTGTTTGAATTATCTTTTTGTGTTATAATTTTGTGAATTTGTTTTCTGGCGATTGTAGGCCAGGAAATATAGAGTTGGACGCGACTTTTTGTTTCGGCAAGCTGAATTTATCAGTTATCACTATAGATGCTAAATATTATGTACAATAACATATTAGTTTCCACAGTCATAAAAATGGAATTATGAAATCTACCATGAAAAAAATCAGTGCGATTGTGGAAGATCCTCGGGATCGTCCAGACTAATAATTAATTTATTTATTTATAAGGCCATAACTTGTAAACTATTCAACTTACCGTTTCTAGATTTCGTGTGAGTTATTAGACAGTGATAAGGAATGAGAAAATGCGATGCCAAAACGTTCCGGTAATAATAACGCAGTTTATAAATGTTTAATTCAAAAGTGATAAATAAATTTCTTCTGTTTATAACTTTTGGTTTAATCAATATTTTTTGACGCTCGAGGGCTAGTTTACAATTAATTTAATTTAATTTAATTTAATTAATTTACAATTAACCACCCTGTAAACAATCTTCCCCCCATTTTTATGACTGGAAACTAATATGTTATTGTACATAATATTTAGCATCTATACTGATAAATTCAGCTTGCTGAAACAAAAAGTCGCGAAATAGTCATTTCACAGCTTATTTTCCTGGCCTATTGACATTTAACTCAGCTGTCTACTAGAATTTTAATTTTCTCGACATTCACAATTCACTAAGAAATAACAACTAAAAAAAATAAAAACCAAAAAAATAAACATGCGAAAAAAACCTTGATATCATTTTTGCTTAGGATCATGCAAAATATCCTCCCACTAAGAGTTTAATATTAAAACAATAACAAAAAAACGAATGAAAAACTCGAAGCTCTATCTAGGCTGCATTGGTTATATACTAGTACAGATTGCAGGATATTACAATAGTACCTGTACTGAAATAGGATTTTCTCGGGAATTCAATCTTCCGAATAATTACGAAACCGCGAGATCCATTTACCTGTTTCATTAATTTATTTTTGCTCTGAAATTTCGGTTGCCGGAAATGGAATAAGCAGTTGCTAGTTCCCATTTTAGTGCAGCATGAAACCGAAAACCGCGTAACAAAAATGTATGCTAGTGAGAGAATTATCATTAGGTGTGAAATACGTTCTGTTTCGACGGTGTTAGGGGCAGACCGACTTTCGGGAAGTTTGTAATAATATTAGTAGATTATGTATTGGAGTGTACAACATGCAAGTTAATAAAAAATTTGTGCTTAAATTGAAAAAAAATAGGTATAGAAAAAGGAAAGTGTAGCGGAATATTATAAAAGCGTGTCAGAAAGTTTGTTCTGTGTCTGAAAAACTCGACAAAAGTGTTTTAAGCCAACTAATTTTAATTATTAACCTAATTATTTTCGTTGAAAATGTCTATTAAATTCTGTTACTTTTATTCTTAGTGAAAAATTATTGTGATCTTTATATGACCTTATATGACCTTCAAGGAAACCTGGAACAATTTTCTGATCCTCCTATATTCCGACATACAATTTAATGCTATATCTGCTGCTGTCTTAAAAAGTAGTATAAGTATTCTCTTTGATATTAAGTGTCACCTTGCAATTTCTCATGAAGTCACAATCAAAGTCAGCATATAATAATTCATCATCAGAATCCTATAAATTTGCTTAAAACGTTTTTTTCTTCAAGTTCTTAGGAGAAAAATAAGTTTGATCTACAAATAACTCGTAAGAACATACAAAAATTAATATTTTAAAATTAACCTTGAAACTTAAGGTCAATGTCAAAGCCAATGTCACCAGCATATTGGTTTCTTGATATGCTAAAGTCTTTATATGAAAATTTTTTAATATTATTCAATCTTGAATAGTTATCGGTAGTCAAAATTGGATAAAAGGGAACTAATAGCAGATTTAATGGCAATTAGCATAATAGAAGAATTCTGTAAAAAGTTTCGTACATTCTAGTTCTATAAAAACAAAATTGTAATTATTATAATGAACGAAATTTTTCTACATAATATACATATCTATAATCTCAATTTTAGTAATTTGTAAGGGAGAGGGAGCGGCTAATTATTATTCTGTATCCCGCTAATTTAGTGTAGCGACAATTTTAATTGATCAGCAGAAATATAAACCTTTTCTCGTCTTTTATTAACTATTAAATTTTTCCACGGCATATATTGCCTGATAACCTATATATTGGCAGCCGTGAGGCTGCAATTGCATAAAACGCTTCAATAACACAACGCGAGCTTTCTTAAAATTCATTAAAAGTTTAATTATTTAGCGTATTCTTCCCCTTTACTTCACTAATCTCGACGGATTTTCCGGACTGAATGAGGAACAAGTTCCTGAACTATTCTACAATTTACAAATTCTATTCATTTACGCATACCTGCTCTGCATCTGGAGCTTAAAATAAACTTATTCCCAAATTCGATGTAAACAACTTGGGAGTGTTGTTTAGGTATTTCGACTTCTCCCTGTAATCGCTAAAGCTCTGCTCTGCTAATTATGGTCATTAGGTTTTAATAAATGTTAAGGGCTAAAAAAGTCAAATTTACACAATCGTTAACTGTTAACGTCACTATGGTCTTTATGTCTAACGTAATTTCGTTATAATGCAGTGTTACACAAACTTTTAAAGTCTAATTCTTAAGTAAAATAGAAAAAAAAAATGTTGAAATTAACGTTAAATTTAATGTTAACGTTGATGTTGGTGTTGGTATTAATGTTAGTGTGAATGTTATTAATGTTAATCTCAATGTTGATGCTAACGTTACTGTTAATATTAATGTTAATATTTTTGTTAATGTTAATGTTTGTTAATGTTAAAGTTAATGTATCCACTATTTTTTAAGTTGGTTTTGTGGATTGTATAAATCCTTAAATTTCTGGGTGCAAAATAAATATCTACTATTTTAATTTTGTCTAATATGTTCTATTTAAGAATTCTGAATATAGTTTGGATATAATCCTTAATATCAGTCAAAATTCATCAAAGTGTTATTATAAGGGAAATGTTTTTTTCATCGATTTGTGAAAATTTTAACTTTTTCAATCATTTTTACTAAAGAAAAATTCTAACTGACGCTGACAAAAGTAATCATGGGATTTTGTCTGTCAATTTCTGTGTTTATTTAAATTTTTCTATTCATACACCAACTTTCAGAACTTTAGGTGTTGGTGTTAATGTTAATATTAATGTTAGTGTTAATGTTATTAATGTTAATGTCAATGTTGATGCTAACGTTACTGTTAATGTTGTTTTTGTTAATGTTAATGTTAATGTTATGTTAATGTTAATGTTAATGTTAATGTTATGTTATTGTTATTGTTAAATCAAAAATCATTTTATAGACCATTTATGTCGAAGAAATTTTTAAACACCTAGTAAGTTGTAAGCTCAATGTTCACATAATTTTTGAGATGAGGATAAGCTAAACAAAATTGTAAATCGTTTTGTACTAGTTGTAAGCATTCTATATTATTTATAGCTAATGTTTGTAAAATTAAAATACTTTTCCTCACTTGGAATTTACTATTAATTTGTGTATTGCAACCAATTTGTTAAATTAATTTTTGTTTACGTTTAGAGGTTGTGGCTATGAAAAACAGTGAATCTATTGTGTTTTCTACTGTCAGTTGTCTATTCTTGCCAGTTTGTTGAACAAACTAATCTATTTAAGTACTTTATTCTCAGTAATTAAGTAAATTTGCTAATTTTATTATTAATTAAACAAGTTTATTTTTTACTTAGTGAAATAATTATATGTATGTCTAAAAGCAATGTCTTTGTAAATATGTGTGTCTCTGAAAAATGAATTTCACTAATTCGTAGTTTAAAATACTTGTAACTTCTAAACAAAAACGAATCCGATCTGTCAAAGTTTGTCAAATAGCTTATAGGACACTGTATATGTACACATTCAAGTTTCACACCATATACGAAATTTATTCACTTATTACCACTACAAAATTTATTAATTGTATTGAATTCCAGACATGCGCTTTGTTAAATCTCTGGCGATCGCACCTTTATTCTATTAGTGTCAGCATGTTTTACTTGACAAATAAATAGACGTCTTAAGAGTCTTACTTGGCATCGTCTAGGTTATGAATAATTTTGCACAAAACAAATATGTGAATGTAAAACTGGAATATATGCAGTACAGTGTCAAAATTTGTTATTTGTTGGTGCTTGTTAGATGCAAATTGTTAATGGTACGAGCAATAACAATTTCTCTTGGACATGTTTAAGCTGTTGATTAATAAAAACATTTGCCATTGAACTATGTTGATCCTGTCAAATTATAAATGATAAAGATAACGTGCTTCGTCATTATCGACCTCTTAACTTAAACAATTCTTTTTTCAGCAAATGGTTAATTGGGGAAAAGTCATACACAAAAATGTGTCTCTGTAGTCCAAACTATTTGAATGTGAAATCACTTCGTAAACCTGCTCTAAGTATGCGTAGTGGTAGTTCATGCAACATTTAGCCTTTAATCATGTAACACAACAACTTTCGGAGAGTTGTTGTATTGTGTGCAATTCCTTAAACTTTGAGAGTTTGAAGATTCCAAATTCCTAAATGCAAAGTAAGCAATAGCGAAGTTTATAGGCAAAGCTTTTTGACGTATAGGTAACAGATAAAACCTTTTTTTTAAACTTCCATAACAATAATTTTAAATTTAAAATTTTTGCACGACGGTGGTACTTTTTTAATGTCATGAAGAAATAGGCAGTATATTATTTACTTTTCTCGCAAAACATGTTATAACCCTACTTCAAGAAGTCCATATGACTGATTGTCGATGTAAAACTTATTCTATTGGAAAACCGCTGTTAAAACTCAAGAACTGTTTGCAACTTTGGTCAGTACTTCACAATGTATGCCTCTGTACGGTTCAGAAGCAGTTTGAAAAGTTTTCTGTTGCAAATTTATACAGGACTTGACGACTGAAATGTAATTTGTACCTATGACATTGATTTCCAGATTCCTTTTAACTTTTCAAATAACACTTATCATCCAAAACTCAAATGAGAAGTTGCAAAATAGAACAGAAAGCAATTCAGTTAAATCTATTAAATATATTTATTAACAACTTTTTTATGAATCATATATCCTGATACCAGTTCAATTGTTAGCTTTTGCAAATGAATTAAAATAATAATAATAAACAATAGGTATCTATTTATTTACCTTTATTTTTAATCTTTTGAAATATTGTGTTTCATTTCATGTATGAAGTTCAAATTACTGTTTCTATTTAAATGTTCTAGTTAGATATTTTTTGTATTCTGAATTGCGTTGTTAAATTGACAAAATTTAGCGTATCAATGGAACAAATCATACTGACTTCTAAAAGTAGATGTAAAAATATTTGCAAGGTATCAGAAGATCTAAAAAATAAGTCGTACTTGGAAGTGACAATATAAGGAATCCAACAAACAACGAGTCAAACGCTGTATGAATCTTCTCAATGAATTGGTCCCTACAATTAGGCTTTCCCATTTAATAAATAAGTGTTTCACATTTCTTTATATGAAAAAGTCCAAAGGGTTGAGATCCCGTGATCGCGGTGGCCAAGCAGCGGGACCACCATGACCTTATCCATTGATTTGGATAAATTTCATTGAGGAAATTAGTGATACCTCTTCCATAATGGGACGAGGCACCATCATGTAATAAGGACATCGTCCTTCTGATTTGAGGAGGAATATTCTGAAGTAGTAGAGGTAGAGTCTTTCTGCTCCTCATCTTCTTCAGAAAGAAGGAATCTTTGATTATCTGCTGACGTATTGTTATATTCTATATTATATATAATTTATTTTATATCTCTGATGGTCCCACTTTACTTTTGATGGTTTATTCTTAAAACCAGAACGCATTACAGCTACTTTTTCCTCGGGTAACGTGGGACAGCTTCATACCAACTCGAAATCTCACTTAATTCACCCAGGCTCTCACCGAAACTAATTTAATCGTAAGTGCGCTTAACTCCACGGATTCCATATGGTATTAAATAGACAATTTATGGCGATATTGTATGTACATCTCTGCGCTGTGTATAAACTCCCATGTTGACAATCCTGGTCTCCGGGAGCTGCGTTAATAATGCATTAGCCCCTGCCCCAGTTTGTATCAGTCCGAGCCTATTATCAATTGTGCATACTGACCGCGAGACGGGGTCGTTCATTTAGATTCCGCACAGATATGATAGAGGGTGGCGAGAAAAGATTGATAAGGGTGATAGTGGCAGCTGTAGTAATAAGGTTTTTGTGGTTTGGAGGTGTTTACGAGGTGTTTTTGAGGTGGTTTTGCTATGAGGTGCTAGGATTAACAGCGATCGTTTAACTTGGTGCTGAGAATGCGTTGAAGTTTTTTTAATTAGAAACATTTGTAAAGTTTCAGTGTTAGTTACTATATCCATTTTAATATTTAATTCGAATAAATTTGGATTTAATGTGTCTAGTCGTAATAAAATAATGACGACTGTTTTCGAAATATTTAATATACTAAATCCTACATATAGAGGTTTATTAATCGTTTAATTTCAATTATTATAACCATATCCACATCAAAAATTGTATAACTGAAAATTTGGCTTTGAAATATTTTGATTTGCATCATATGTACCTGACCATCTAGTTACTAACTTTATGTCTTTATGTTTTCTAACATTTTCCATTGTTTCTCCAAAAACAGCATTGTTCATCAATTTATAAAAAATTTTGCTTAATTGTCTTGATTCTGTACTTAAGTCCATATAGGTATATTTCATTCAACAACTTTGCCTAAATTCTAAAATTCTATGAATTTTTGCAACTATTATTATTAAAGCTATTTTAAATTGCGATAATGAATAATATATCTATATCTATCAAACAGCATGGTCAATAATTTTGGATATTTCGTATGAAATTCTTAGTAATTTTCAGGCATGTAAAAAAGCACTAATTTTGGACTTTCTAAGAAATATGGACACATATGTGCCAAAATATACAAATAATTAAAGAAAAAAACCGAATTTATTTAAAACATTATATATTTATATGAATGTAAATAACTAATATGTTTTAAGTTGTAAAAATTTATGTATGCAGAAAACGCACCATCGTATTTTTATTGGTCAGTAAACTTTCAATATGTGCCAAATATGCTCGTTACAGCATTTAATAGAGTAGGTACTTAATTTGACGTAGAACTTTTCAGAACATCAGTAAAACTTTGTGTCAAAAATATATTTTATTAATTCTTGTAACATATAACTGAACAGTTGTCACAAACTAATGCATATTTAAATAAAATTTTAATTAGATAAGCTAAGAAGTAATTACATACCGATTTCTGAATACATTATGAAATATGCAACAAAAATCTACATGACGAATTCAGCTCACTGAAAGTTTATGAATATTGAGTCATTTATTGTATCCATTTTGAATAATTACGAATATCATTCTCCATTTAACATTCTTATTCACGAATACACTATATTCACAAAATTATTCTGTAAAGGTGTGTGAATACAATATTTCAAATACTTTTTTTTATTAATTTCATATATAATTACTCCCAACCTTTGGAATATGATACAGTAGGTATAAGAAATAGATGCTTTAAATGTCGTTGAGTTCAATTTAACTTTACTGATCCCTTTGTTTGTTTATTTCTCTTCATAAGTGGTAAAATGTCCTAATAAATGAGAAAAAAATATATAAGCACGGTATGTATTCAGGAATTCTAGTTATTCGATTGATGTCTTAAATAATTTTAAAAACTTTTCCTTTGTAATATCAACTTTTTTCCTTACTTTAAAAGCAGGTTAATATCGTTATTAACTTTTTTTTTAAAACCCCTGGGGTAGACATCAACTTTATCATTAGCAATTCCATTATACATCAAACAATAAAAATTATACTTTTCATGTCATCCCTTGTGTGACATTTACAACTTTATCACCGTCTCCTTTAACGTTTACAGAAATTAAATTGCTTTTGCTCCACCACTATATCATAATTAAAAGTTGTGCAACAAATTAGGTACAGAAATATTTACATTTTTAATATTCTCAACTTCCATTGATATTCCTTAGACGATATTTTCTATTAAGCTTCACATCGCGTCTTCATATGCTCAGTATTTGTAACAGCTTTTTAATTGTGCAGTGTTTTTTCGCCATCGTACCCCGTGAAATGCCAATACTTATTTATCCACCCTAATGGATTTCCTGGAAACATCCCCAAGGAACAAAAAATACATTAAGTTGATCAAGGATTTTTACTGTATTCGTTATGAAGCGGAAAGGAAAGGATGTAGAAGGCAGTTCTTCGAAATTCGTCACTCAATAATTGTAATAAAAATAATAAGTCATAACAATAATAATGCATGCAGAAAAAGGAGACTTTATACCTATGTTAGTTGTTACATTGTGACAATAAAGCATGTAATAAAGCATGTGAATGACAAAGTTTATGCAAGAATGACAAACTGGTAAGTATTGTTCTGTATGTGTAGACTGAAATCTTGAAAGAATGAAATCTTTCCAACACCAAATTATGGTTATATCCCCCAAGGTGGATAGTGACCTTCAACCCTAGAACATTAAAATTTCGGAAAACGCCTTTGAACTAATTCCAATAAATCATATACATACCACAGAGAGTGCTACAATATTCAAGTCTCGAGCATACAAGAGAAATTTTAGATCTGCAATATCATTGAAATATGAGTAATAAAAAAAAATTTATTTCTTATAAGCAGCATTGACTATTTGATGAATGCGACTAGAGAAAGATAGTTTTTCAACCAAGATAACACCAAGAACTTTAACACCATTGCATCGCTTGAAAGTTAAAAGATTATGTCATTTAAAGAAGTTTTAAATCATGGGCAAAAACTAATAATTAGATTATAGAGTTAACGATAGATCATTAATAAATAAAATAAAAATAAGTGGCCCTAGGCTGGATCTTTGAGGCATATTAGAAGTAGATAAAAAGTATTAGATTTAAAGCCATTGTATGAAACATACAGTTTGCGTTGAGAGAGATATTATAGGAAAATATTGAGTAAGTTATCACTAAAACCCAAATGAACTATGTAGTTTATGCAGTAATAGTTCGCAAATTGAGTAAATTCAAACCAATTCGATGACGTAGCGAAACAGATCCATGGTGGTTTGGAAAAACAAAATTCTTTACTTTGTAAAGTTGGACAATATAGCAATAACTTTTTGTCAGGTGGATTACCGCCTTTTAACATTGGTTCTTGATTGTTTCCACCGAAGAAGAGTATGATGATGTCCAACTAATGTTCCACATTTCGACAATTGAAACGTTATCTTAATATTACCAGAGAAAAATATTTACCATACATCGGTCCATATTTACCATTTATGGATCGATAGCCGCACGATTTAAGGCGTCAGTACTTAAATCGTGTGCAAATTTCTGCCCGGGTTCGATTCCCGCGGCCGGTAGACCGTAGATTAGCTATGCTTGTACGGAGGATTGGCACCTTATGTGCAGGTATGGTAGGGTGGAAGAATGTTGGCTTGGGTCAATGTGAGAGATTGTCACCGGTTGGCATTTGACCACCCCCCTAATTAATGAGGTTTTCCAGGTTTCCCTCATTCCTGCACTGAATAGTGGTTAGGGCCTAGCAACATAAGTCGTTCCTGGGCGCAAATGCGACCTGCCTAATAATAATATGCCGCCTCCTCTCCCGCGCAAGTCTCCGACTTATGGGCTAATTCTCGTAGTTAGAATTATTATTATTATCAGCTCAAGTACCGAAATAATTCATGCATTTAACAAGGGTGGAAATTATAGTCATGAGTTGATAGACGGTGAAGGTAATACGGCTACATCTGGAATTACTGAAGCACACATTAACGGCTATAAGTAAAGCGTTAACTCCTTAAGGCACCTAGTAAAAACACTATGCGGCAAGAAACTAGGTGTACGCTCTTCCTTAACAAAGTTTATAGTTTTAAAGCGCGGTTTTCAGAGCGACATCTAAGTTGTCATATGTTTGCGCTTATTAAGCATAAATATTAAAGATTAAGGGAGCATATTCGTTGGATTAGACAACGAGATCCGAAACTTCATAATTTTCCTAAGTACATACAAATATTTAAGCGCCGCCGTCGGAATTTAGATTGGTTTTACTTTATTAAGACTTTCCAGACTGTAAATGAGATATGCATAAAACTAAAATTAAATTTTGATTCAGAACGTTTTAGACTACCACTCGGATAAGGAAGTTGGAGGAAGTACAGAAGACTGTTTTTTTAATATCGAATGTAAATTTCAATGTTCTCTCAAAAAAACTGTTTTAATAACTGTTTAAATTTTCTAGGTGGGCACTGTCCCTTAGCAAATAATCATATGCTAATTATTTTAGTCTTACGAGAATTATGTTGTACTTCTAGCAATAAATTCGTATAAATATTATTCCCAAAAAGACTAGTTCTAGAGTTTGTTTTACGACTTATGTTTATATGAACTGCTTTTAATTCTTCTTAGAATAAGATCTATATACTGTTAAACTTAAAAAAAAAATTGTTTTGCTCTATATACAGGGTCTTTTTAAATTCGTCTCATAAATTTAGATGCGTGTTCCTTGGATCATTTTAGGCTAAAAAGTCTTAACGAACCAGGTGGTCTAAAGTTATTGGTTTTCGAGATGCAGAATACACTAAAAGTTAAAATAATGTGGCTGAAGATGTATATAGACTGATAGAAGGATGGTTTGTGACTTAAGTAACACATGCCAGCTTTTCCAAAAGCTTTCGCTACTTTGAATCCGAATTTAACCTCAAGAATTTTTCATTTTCTTGTCGTCTTTTTTTTCTTTGTGGGTTGGATATTTTACCAACTATGAAAAAAAGTAAAAATGAGTTAAATAAATCCTTGCGCTAAAAATACCACTCAAATAAATTGTTTTTGACTGACAAAAAAATATATAAAAAACCCAATAATCAGGAAGCACTAAAACTAAGCAGATAAATATTTTCAGAAAATTTTCCCTCATTTTTTCGATCCTACACGAATACGATTCTCGCGTATACAGGGTGTTTGTAAATAAGTGCGAAATATTTTAGCGGGGGTTGCCGAGGTTATTTTGTGAAAAAAATTCATATAAACGTATGTCGAAATATGCTTCGTTTTGGAGATATAGTGTTTAATTTTAATTATTTATTTATTTTTTGTTAATTATTTTAGAGAGTTTTAAAGACATTGAGTCGAAAATTGATGGTTGTACTTTATTTAGAAATATTAACAGCAACCTACTAGATAATGTCAATAGAAATTAAAAACACACAACTTGCGATTAAATATGTTTTATTTTTTTCCTCAAAAATGGCGCATCTACGAAAAGAATTGAAGAGACTAATTTCAATCAGAATTGATGGCGGATTTCTAAAAAAAATATCAAAATGGGGAAAAATTCAGTGGCGTACCATTTTTTTTAAAGGGTGCAAGTAGAAATACTCGGATCACCACAAAAAATGCACATTTATCCCTCCAAAGCGTTTTTCAAATTTTGAGTCAATATCTTTAAAACTGAAATAATTAATAAAAACTAATAAAAAATTAAAATTAAACGAAGCATATTTCCACATACTTTTATATGAACTTTTTTTCGCAAAATAACTTCGGCAACCAAACCCTTATTATTTCGCACTTATTTACAAACACCCTGTAGAACACTATATTTAAAATAATCATTTTTACATCCCATTGAACAATTTTTGTATCCGATAATACAGGGTGATTGTAACATATCTAGCCAAACTTCTACGGTGGAAACTAAAGGGGAAATTAGATTGTTTGAATCTAGTATAGTTTTATACCAAAATGCACCCCTAACGAGTTACATCCCTTAAAGTTGAAATAAAAATTCCTCCTAAACACCTAAAGACCTCCTAAAGATATTTTCTTCAAATTTGACACAATATTAATGCGAATGTTTTGAAGCGAATATCAATAGAATGCATTTACGATATGGGGGTAGGGACCCTTATTTTACCCTGTATCTTTTATACACCATAATTTGATATCTTGTACAGTGTCAGTGGACAGAAAATTTAATTCTAAGTTTCTTTTTTTTTCGACATTTTTTTATGTAATTATTAATATTAAAGGGTATATTTTTTGCTTTTTTTAAAATTGTTTATTAACGATTTTTTGCACAAAATTTTTCTTTTTTTAAATAAGCCATTTCGATGGGACATTCAATTGTCTACAAAATTTTTCCTATGTACAATACCGAAATTTTGCTTCGTTTTCGTGCTATATTTAAAAAACTACAAAAGCATTTTCACCCCTATCTTTAATTTCAACCCTCTAATTTAATAGCACCCCGCGGTTTTTTCATTTTTAATGACCCTTCGAACAGGTCATCTGATGAAAATTCTTGAACGTCTTATTTCCTTCCTTATTTGCAAAAAATTAGAATTAAAACGTATACACGACGAAAATCGAAAAATTGGCTAATTGTAAATTTGAGCGCCCATATATCAGTTAATTTTCATCCGAAAATATTTTACAATCTCTTATTTTAAAGGAAATTTTATCTACTCTTTTTTCAATGAAGCAATGCCTATACCTTTCTTTACTCAAAAAAAACTAGAGTGCTAAAAGTAAAAAAAATCAAGAAATCGAATTTTTTGCTTTTTTTCCATATTGTTTATTTACGACTTTTTGCATAAAATTTTCCTTTTAAATTTTTTAAATAAGCCTTTTCGATGGGAAATTCAATTCTCTAAATAGTTTTTCATTTGAACTATAGCGAAATTTTGTTTCGTTTTTGAGCTACAATTAAAAAACCGAAAGGGGTGCATTTTCACCCCTCTCTCCAATTTCCATCCTCTAATTTAATAGCACTCCGCTGTTTTTCTTTTATCTAAAATGACCATTTGAACGATTCACGTAATAAAATATCTTGAACGTCATAGTTCCTTTTAAAATCCTATAATCAATAGCCCAATAGATTCGAGATTATTCAAATTACCGAATTATCAATATTGGGTATTTTTTTCTTAAAAATATGTACTTTGAACTTCAAGATCTTTTTCTTTTACTTTTTATCTAGCCTTTATTTATAACAAAAAATACGAATTTAAAAACTAATTTTTCGAAAAAACATTTTTTTCAATCGCATTTTTTATTAACAAATTTTTTTCAGAACTAATCATATCATTCGATTTCTCGGAAAAGTTTACCCCAGTTTTGATATAAATACGTTTTGTTTTAGTTAACAAATAAAGAAGATATAAAGGCTCAAAGTTGGCAAAATCCCAATTCGCACTAGTGTGGCTTATGAGGGTTAATATTTTAAATATTATTCTAAAAATGCTTGCCTCCTGCCTCAAAAAAATACGAAGTCCGTTGAAAATTATACTTCACAGAGAATAAAAAATACAGGTGAAACAGAGGGCCCCCACATCAATACATTTTATTGAAACTTATTTTAGAAATAAGAAGAGGTCCAATTTTCCCACAATTCTTTTATTTTTAAAACACTACCGGTTTCGAGATCAAACTTTACACTTCATATTCAGGTCTTACAAGGATATCATGTATTTGTGATGTCCTCGTAAGGTGAAGATGAGGTGTAAAGTTTGACCTCGAAACCGGTAGTGTTTTAAAAATAAAAGGATTGTGAGAAAATTGGACCTTTTCTTATTTCTAAAATAAGTTACAATGGAAAACTCACATTATCAATTTCGAACTTACATTTTATTCATATTCATATCAAAACATGGTTATTTATAAACATTTGCTGTGCGACAAATTTGAGAAAATATGAAGATTTGTATTGTTATGTTTTATTAATTTGGTTATTAAAAATATTTAAAATAGTCACTAGCAAGATGTTAATTACTATGATGGACTTAAATGGAAGATGTATACAGATAGTATAAGTTAAAAATTTGTAATTAATGAAATTTCACGACAAAACGTCAAGATTGTCAAAGTTATAACTAAATTTGAATTTGCATATTCATTGAACTATGTAAATGCACTCGTGTTGTACAATTATGTTACAAATAACACTAATGAACAATGTTACAATGTTAAAAGTCAACTATAAGTTCTGGCATGAGTACATTTAATCATCATAGTGAAATTTTGACAAGCCGTTGACGTTAGATGAAGGTATTTCACATATATTTCCGATTCATGCAATAAAACTGGTATGTAAATGAAGCTAGTGTACCTAGAGCTAGAATATATGTGTGGAATTAATTCTATACATCGGTGAAAACCTTTTTTGTAGCATATAAATCTTGACAGTTATTGTTCCGTTAAAATCTTGTAAATTGTTAGTTGTAAAAGTGCACCAAGACTGCAAATCATATGTGCATAATGTAAAAGACCCTCATAACTCCATAAAATGTGTTTAAACTCCAACCAAAGGTCAATTTGTTGTGTAGACTGGATAATGCTTGTCGGAGCGGAGTACTCAAAAACCTTCTTTCGTTTATATCTGAAAAAACGAATAAAGACTGTGTAAAAGGTGTTTAATAGATAGTACTAAAGGCATAAAAAGGATAGGCATGCTGAGAATTAGTCTATTCATCAAAATTAAGGTGAATTTTACAAAAATAAGTAACATTTTGGCATAACGTTCAACTTAACCTAGAAATGTGTACGTAGTGTCAAAGGACGCAGAAAAATGCAAGGAATCTGAAAATGGAAAGTTCATGCATCACAAGTCCATTCGAAAGTCAGTATTTGTAGAAATATAATTTCAAAAATGCTCATTGTACGTTGCCATAGTAATTTTCAATTGTTTTTCACATTCAATAAAACCAATATCCGAGCTCGAGGTAGCCAGTCTTCCATGTTTACCTGTAGCAGTAACATCGTCAGTTTTGCTCCTAGAAAACAAGTGCTATCGGTTATTATCAATAAATCAGTAAAAATACCACAATATCAACATACCCAAGAGGAAAACAAAAAAATAAACAACAACATAAACAAACAAACCGCGACGATGAGATATTTTTAACACTATAGACCTTTCGGTCTGACAAAATATTTGTACGCCTTAATTAAAGATATTACACGAAACACATTCATCCCCCATACAATAAATTGGACGCATACGCAGGGTGCGAGGCGAGCGAACAATCATTAGCGCCCTCTCTCCCTCCCGTCCTTGTTTTTATTTTTCCCTTTATTATTTTATTTAATCTGGAGAGTGAAATATGAAACAGTTAATAAAAAGTGAGGATCAGCCCGAGTGTCTTCTCCAGGGGCGTAACTCATCTGCAGGGCTAATCCCAGAGCATTAATATTCATACGGGCGGATGAGGATGGATAAACATCCACATTACTTAGAGATGTGTCGCGTTTCACCTTGTCACGGCCGCCATGAGTACCGTAAGCCTCGCGATAGCAACATTTTGTATTCCGACTCGTAAAATTAATTTTCCCCGGCCGGCATAAGTTAAATTCTTTTTAATTATGAAATTTGTGGCGATAAAAACGCACCGGAATCCTCTTCGCCGGCTTAAGCGCGTGTATAAATTCGTATTAATGTCCCCGGATGTGGTGAATTACCAGAACGTATTACCCGGAGTTCGGATGGTTTTCATGAACAATCGCATTAAACCGATCAGTTAGCTGCTTATCATGAAACAAAAATAATAACGAATTATTCGTCTGGATTACGCTTCTTCATGGTATAGGCACACAAAATAAAAAAGTGGGCTGCCCTGGAGACCCCACCAGACATAAGAAGGTGTAAGATTGCCATTACTTCAGCATGAGTAATCATAAATGAATAAAAAAAATTGCATACTGCAGGAGCGTAAGATTAACAGTTTTCAAAATACAGCCAATATTAGTATTGGGGAGTTTCATCGACAACAGCGCTTAGCCTAACACTACACATCTGATGCATACAACGTGTGCAAAAAAAATAAATAAACGTAGTTGTGGCCAAAACTATGTGATCGTCATAAGGAATACCTACGTTGTATACATCTATTTTTAATTGACTGAAAGGCACTGGCTACTAACTTTAAAGAGACACCTAACTTTATTATTTACGTACAACAGTCTTCAAATTAAACATGTGACACATAGAAAGAACGATAAAAATATTAACAACCATTTAACATAAAATGAGAGCGCCAGGCCCACCTAGAGCTCCTGTGGGGAAAGAGCATGGCAGAGAGACCCACGATCTTTGCTCTAACTACCCAAATATAAATACAAAACAACCGACAATAAATGGCGTAAATTAAGATCCTTTGCTAATGATAAATAACACCCGACTATTTAATTTCTCACTAAATGACACCTCACTCGACTTAGACATACACACTTCCAAGTAAAACTGAAGAGGTTTGGTGTTAGCTAGCCGGCAGGGCCGGAAGGTACTGGAGTCCCATACGGGAGGCAATCCAGCTATGAGTTGAGATTTCGGAAGATCTGTTTTAGCAATTTTTTTTTTGTATTTAATTATTTTTTTTACAGATTCATTCCTCACGGGCGAAAATGTTAGTAAACTCAACAAGGTTCTTATATGCGTATGACATAAAGTGAGCTCAAGAAATGCTTTATTATTTGTTTTTCGAACAATGTAATCATGATAAAACAAGTTAAATGTGAAACAAAGGAGTTGTTATTGCAATATCTGGGCAGTCACGACAATATACATATTTTAACATGTAATAAATAATGAGCAATCGTTAATAATAATTGTAACAATTTTACCTT
>NW_019416373.1:132908-150267 GCF_000390285.2 Anoplophora glabripennis | reverse complement strand
CGCGCTAGCCTAAGGGCCACCTTAGCAAAGCGCATCCCAGGCTGCATAGCCGCACTACCCTACCCAACCATACCACACATAAACATGACACTACCCCCGGGGTTTACACAGACGAGCCGGCGAAGCAAGAAGAGCGCCAGAAGAAAGGGCCCTAGCCGGCGGGGCCCAGCCAGGACAAAAGGAGGTCCCACAAAGCGCCTACACCGGCCGCATTTGCGGTCGGGGTAGACGACGGATGGGGCCCACCTACGAAGGCTGTCCAGGCCTACACGAGATGAGGCAGGATAAAGAGGGATAATCCCCCTCGATCCCAAATCATTGAGACCAATTTCTAGCCATGGAATAATGGCGGCGTTACTCTCATCTCCACCCTGTTCTCACCTCAACTATTTTGGCTTCCTTCCAGAAATCCCCACCTAAGCCTTTGTTTTGCGCTTCCCTCTACCAACTGTCAATATTACGTTTTCATTATTATACAACACCCACGTAACAGGTGACGACGAAGTTGATACGATAAGTATGGTTTTGCACAATATTGTAGAGGGTGCTAATAGTAGTTGATCGAGTAGATATTAGCTCTATATCTTTAATTTAGGAGCTTTAGAAGCGATATATCTTAGTTGATTTCAATGCTAAGAAAATAAATCTAAATGGCAGTGTTATGGTACACTTTATAGTTTATTTTATAGCAGTTCCTATGTTCCTAAATGAAAGTGTTAGAAAAAGGCAAATAAAAATTCTGTAAATCGATTTCTATCAGATCTAATTGAAATACCACTTTAAAAAAAAAATGTAATAATTGTCTATGTCTTGCCTAACAGCATGCCAAGTTTCATTAAAATCCACGAGATGCAACATGTCGAAAAAAAAATTAAAGTGACTGGACCACATTACGACTACTATTGACGCTTTTAATTTGCCATTAGGTATATTTCAATAATCTTTGGAAAAATTGCATTTTGACAGCTCATAAAAAGTATTTCAACGCTTGGTGCTGTCAACTAGCCTATTTCAATGTTTTGATCTACTTTTATAGTGATTAGCAAATCGAATTTAATTCAATTTGAGTTAAGATAAAGAATTTTTAATATCGATACCATACGTGTAGTTTCATACATAGAATTAATTACACATTTTTGATGAAATTTTTTGTCCTCTAGTCTCTACATATTATTTTAATAAAGTCTTCCTAGACCAGAAATTCGTCGACTGTCCATTCTGCCGTTCATCTGAATATAATTAAAAACCTAATCAATTTTTCAAAATTTTTAAATGAAAGATATAAATCTCATATAGTTGGCCCAGCGGTAATATTATCCAGTGTTTTTTTCTATAAATAACGATCACGTTGTAGATAATTAATGAAAATAGTGATGATGAGTAATAAAAGTTATTTTTTATGAATATCCGTTTAATTATTACTGAGAAAAGATCATCCCATTTCCTTTTAAACCTTTCATGCCCTATAATACTGAAAAACTAAAAATGTAATACAATTTCAAAGTGTCAACAAGCCATATATATTTTGTAGGTATCCAGCACTGCGACAAAGAGATCTTATGTTCGTTAACATTTTGTTGTCTAAAACAGAACTACGACTGTCGTGCGCTACATTTAATTCAACCAAACAGTTAGCTACACTCAATTCCTTACCCATTTTACTTATTTTCACTTTTATGAACAGTCTTTTCCTGTTTAAATTAGTTATTAATTGAAATGTTTTTAGGTCCAACGATTTTTGACAACTTCTAAAGTTTATACACTACTTGGTACGTAAATTGGGATTTGAATACAGTTTTTAATGACTAGGTTTTTTTAACACCACACAAATCATTTTCTATCACGCGCGCTCGCTATGGGACCTATAGTGTAGGGGTAGGGGTGCACGGAAAGTGCTAGATAATACAACAGCGTGATGTTATTTTCATAGCGCAACGCTCCCAGCGTTAATGGAGAATCCATCGCTGCGCTGTATGGGTTTCACATAAGGCTCCGAATACCTTATAATATCTGGTGGGTAGACACGGACAGAAGCATCGAAGCAAGACTGAAAATTTTTTTCGGCCGAAAATATAATATTCTCCCAGAAGTTGTCTGGGCTTCCAACAAATTGTCTTGCAAACTTTAAGCTCTGTTCTTTGTACTGAGGAGTCAAAGCAACTGTATTTGCGGCCACATAATTCTTCAGCTCCGAATCTTTCACCGGCTTTCTTACAGTTCGCACTGATCCAGGAAAATTCGTCTCAAAGGAAGCCGCTACTGCCATGTCAAAAGCATTTATTTTTAGGTGGTGGTTACTTTTCGACGTCACCTCCGTAAACATAACGTACGTGACCCTCCGCACCCGATTTTTCTTTGAGTTTAAATATGCTGTTCTTGCATACATGCAGATCATCCGCAACGACCAATCATTCTGAAGTAAAGTTATATCTCTCACTTTCTCTGGTTCCGTTAAACGCGGCATCTTGAATTACCAAGCAAATTCTAATGACACTGACATATAAAAACTTGTCATAATAAAAAGTAGACCACATCACATTAGAAAAATAAATCGTCCACTTTCAAAGGGCAGGCCAGTGTACCTAGCAGAACTGTACTGGAATGAACAATTTCTATAAGCATTAGAATTTTTTGGAACATGAGATTCAACTAGATAATACCTCATTTATACTGTAAAACTTATCTACAATGTCTACAGTACTATAGTTAGCCAATATATTGCTCTAATTACCTAGTATTGAATAGAGCATAATCTGCCAACTGAAATAGTAAATATTAAAAGAAATCTATTTTTAATTCATCTTGAATTGTTTTTAGAATAATTTTCTATAATGAAGAGTAGAAAAATATCCCTAATTAGGCAAAGTTCATATCTGGTTTGAATAATTTTAAGTTAAACACCAGCTTTTTGCAAAAATTATATAAAGTTGACAGATGATACATGATTTTCATTGCGGTCAATTCAAATTTACTGAAACTTGATGTCATAAAAAACTACACGCCAAGCATTAATAATAAGTTTGGTAAATTTTTCATTTCGACACAAGGAATCGGCGCGATATTGCTGCCGTAACACAGTTACCGTCTGTCGGGAGTTCAATTTAGCCCCGCTATACGTATAGCTCCACACCATCAATTAAAAACCTTATTACTTTGAGCTATTTATAAAACACACGCCTCTGTACGGTAAATGCAATAAAGTTGCAGTGTAGAGGATTTGGTCAGTAATGCTGAGACGTGAGATAACTTTCGTATGGCGCAAGGGATCTGGGGAGATATGAGTATGGAGCAATTCCATATTAGAGATCTGCACTGGGGTAGAGGAGGTCAGGTCGGCGTTAGATAACGGTTGAGGCGCGTCAATGCGGCTAGCATTCAGTACACCGGGAGCTGTTATAGAAAAATTGCAGTCTTCTTGTTATTTAACACGACTCAGTTTAGGAGAGGATGAAAGGTCAGGCATGATGTGAAGGGTTACATAAATTCGTAGTTGATGAATATTATTGTGGAAAGACTATACAGAGTATTTCTGATATAAGGGTGATAGAGAATACGAAAACGAGCAACTTTTATTACAGTAACCGACTACTCGCTTTTCGACCTTACATCCTCAGTAAGTAATTACCAAAAACCGAACAACTTCATTACTATAAACACAGGGTGTCCGGGAAAATGTGGAAAATTTCTCGGGTGCAGATAGAACATGAAAAAATAAGATGACAAGTTCCTATAATTTTTTCTCGTACAGGCTCTCCCTACGGAGATATGTGTCCCTGAAGGACGAAACTGGAAACTGGTTTTTCTTGAATAACTTTAAAGTATTTAATATAATTTAATAAAAATTGTATGTAATGGACACCAGTAAGGACCTCTTAAAATAGAGTCCTTGAAACATATTTAGCTCTTTCAGCTTACCAGAGGCGGGCTAAGCTTTACAACTTAATGCCTCAATTTTTAACTCCCTGTATGATAAAGACTTTAAAATAATAAATCTAAAAAAAGGTACTCTTGTTTATTGTCGATAAAATGAATCATTTGCGAGAATAAGAATAATAAACGAATTTATGTTTTATTTTAAATAAAAAGGGCCAGGATTTCTATTTTTTTAAGTGACATCGTTGACACATCGATCCTTTACTTCGTTATTAATTTATCGATTTTTGGATTTCGTGGTGAATTTAATTGTGAATTAATTCGAAATATGGAATACACATTTATTGAGTATGCAGATATGCATCTCATGATGGTCTTGCGTCTTGCAATGCTCTACAAGCCAGAAGGTATTTCAACGACTTGACCAACGTCTAAGGGAGAATGGTTAATAAGGTAATAGATATTATTGACTTTCTTCATATTTGTAGGAAAATTAGGAAAAAATAGTACTGATGCTGGTCTGAGAAGAACCGTACGTACGCCGCAATTAGAGGAATATATTTAAATTGCTGTAGAAGACACTCCATCAACGATAACTCAAAAATTATCAGCACAGTTATCTATGGGCTCTACATCGAAAACAATAGTACATGAAGCTCTTCAAGAACAGCTGTTATATGCATACAATTTGCAAAAAATACATGAACTGATTTCTGAAGATCAACAACGAAATAATGCAAACTTCATTAGCACTATTTTTTTCACGGATGAAGCAAGGTTTACCAAAAATGGTATCATCAATTTACACAACACACATGTATGGGCTGATGAAAATCCTTATGCCACTATTGTTTCATTCAATATTAAATAATTTTAAATAATATTTTTTTAATAACTCGTAAAACCAGTACACCCAAGCTACAGAAAAATAAAATTGTGTATCATGTATTAAAAAACTTTTTGAATGTGAACATATTTAAAAATGTGCATAAGAACTTGTGAGGACTGTATGCGAAAAATATATTGATGTGAGAATAAATCATGAGGTTAAAATATTTAATAAGTGAAATCTACCAAAAGACAAATATTAAATTAACTAATATTACTTAAAGGGCAATAAATATATATTTAAATTATTTTGCAGCTTTATTTAATATAAGCAAGACATTAAAATATATTATTTTCTGAATTCCAAACTTGAAAAACGTATATATGTCATAAGTGTAAAAATATAGCTTAATCCGGGCCTGTTCAAAGTATGCGCGGTCAGACTACCTCGCACACTCCACATCCCCGCAATTTGACTTCACCGGTTCCCATGCTTTGGGATAGGAAACGTACACTCTAGGTGCTATGTGGTGTGGACAGTGCCAGGAGGGTCATAAAGCCATTGAAGGTGGCCCAAGAAGAGAAATTGCCTTCAGCCGCAACCAATAACCATGTGAACGATTTGTGTATACTTGTAACGGAAACATCTCAGCTATTGATGGAGTCAGTAGTTCAAAAAATATTTCTTCGTATTATTGTGGTTTGTTTGCAAAAAGTATTTCTGCTTCTGCCAGTCGAATCATGTATTTACTCTTCAAGTAAACAAGTTTGTAATAAATTAAAATGAACAATTTTATACCGATTTAACTTGTACCCTTTTGCTGCGCTTGTTAAACATCATATTTATACCCCCATGCAGTCAAGTACCGCAGTATGTAAAGCAGTTACACCAAAACGTTTCATACAAATCGCTTTTGCTCACTCCACATCCAGCTTCAAATTTTCAGTAAATTTTCAGCGTAACATATGAACGTCATTATTTAAATTCCGGTGCGCGCAAGACTACCGGGCGAAATTCCTACGCGCCCGACGCCCGTATTTTAATTTCACGACTGCAGTAAATCTTCGGCCACCTGCTGCCCGTGCCGCTCGAGAAAGAACAATTGATTCGGCCGGAATGACTTGGCGTGCATCCAGTCAAGTGTCATTAATGGCGGTGGTCACTTGGCGGCCACCTATCTTGAATCCGATCCGTTTGTGCGGAACGCCGTTTCTCATTCCGACAAGGTTATACTTCCGTTGTCAATGGGTTGTCACGCGCCCTTATTCGCAGTTACGCATCGTCGAATAAATCAAATTCCGCGAAAGTTGCACATTCAGTTAGGATCGGGTGATTTACGTCAGTTGGCTTTGTTCGACGGCAGATGTTTTATTTCTGACGGAAGCGAGCGTTGCCGCCTAGATTATAAAGTTTGAGTCCATGGTCTGAGGGCTTCGAGTGTGACGTCACTTCAGTAGTGAGAGATCTCTCGGTATAGTTGGGAAAGGGAAAGAAATGCACTTATGTGTTAGAAATCTAGTGAATAAAATAGATTTAAATGGACATAGCGTAAATAAAGTACCTACATGTTACAGATTTAGTTTAAGAAAAGAAAAAGTGTAACATTTAGTAATTCCAATTAGAAATACACGAGACGTAGAAGGTAGAAGAAATAATAAAAAAACAATATTTTACTAAAACACAAAGTTTCAACAAAAAGGAGCAGTAATAGTTTACATACACTTAAATGTCAGAGAATAAATAAAACGAAAAAAGAAAAAAATTACAATAAACACGTCAAACACAATAAAAGCAGGTACAGTTTTTCCGAAGTCAATTGAAGAAACTATACTACTTCTGGGCAATAAATCACAGCAGGCGACAAATGGTTCATAAATTGCCCAGCAGTGCAGTGCACCAGTGCGGAATTTGGTGTGAATCAAGCAATTTTAATTTATTATAGGCACCTTCTATCAATCATTCATATTACAATTATTGCGAAAGGGAGAAATAAAAGGGATATTTTGTTTACTAATATTATCACAATATGGCATTTTGGAGACCTTTTGAAACAAAACAAAATTTAACACCAGTAATTAAAACATGTTTTTGGCCAAATGAACATATAGAAATTTTTTACACATTATACAGGGTGGTCCCGAGGTAATGGGCCAAAATTCATGGGTAGATTCCCCAAGTAAAAATATTGCGATTTAGCCGAACTTACCTTAGTCCAAAAGTTGATAGTTAAAGAGATACAGGGTGTTAAATGTAAAATATTATTTCAGTTTTTTTTAATTTATTCCTTAACAAATGCAAATATCCTCACAAAATTTTGGGGATTGGAGTTCGTTGAGTAGAGGAATTGAAATCTGTTCACATTTTGGTTAAAGTTCATAGAGGGCGCTAGCTGCAGTAGATTGAATGTGTTAAAAACGACATAACTTTTTTGTGCTTTAAGGTATCTCATCTTTGGTTACAAATTCTTATTTTCCAACTATTTTTACACAAAAAAGGTAGACTTTATGAAAGTAGCTGTCTCGCACCGTTTCCGAGATATTTGGCTTTGAAACTTCCAATGCTAATGCATTAAATTACAATTAAGTACCTACAGGTATTATTAATTTAGTGGTAGGTAAGTTTCTTAAGTAGGATTTGGACGCAAATAAATAATTGACGTCTTCCACTTGTCTTATTACTGTCATTTGTATGCTAATTTCTATTAAGTATTATTCGTATCTAATTAAAATCACATCTTAGCTTACAAATTAAATTGTATACTCGTACATAAATGTGAGATAGAATGCCGAGATTTTCGTTTTTGGAGTTGCATGAAATCAATTGTTTATGGAGAAACTATAAACACTTGAGAAGAACTTTAGTAGCAGGTTTTAAATGCTACAAAGTCATTTCGCATTAAGGATTTATACTTTAAAATAAGACAATCTTTTAATAAACGTGTTGATAAATGTATTGAAGTTAGAGGTGGACATTTTGAGCAATTATTGTCAAAAAGGCATATTTTTTACTAATGTTTACTATTTTACTGTGCATTACAATTTTTAATTCTAAATAAACCCTTGTTTTTGACATTTTAAAATTATTTTAATTATTTCAACTATTAGCATTGGAAGTTTCAAAGCCAAATATCTCGGAAACGGTGCGAGACAGCTACTTTCATAAAGTCTACCTTTTTTGAGTAAAAAAAGTTGGAAAATAAAAATTTGATACCAAATATGAGGTAGCTTAAAGTACAAAAAAGTTATGTCGTTTCCAACACCTTCAATCTACGGAACTGGCGCCCTCTATGAATTATAATCAAAATGTGAACAAATTTCAATTCCTCTATCCAAAGAACCCCAAACCTCAAAATTTTGTGTAGATATTTGCATTTATTAAGAAATAAATGGAAATAAACTAAAATAATATTTCACATTTAACACCCTGTATCTCTTTAACTATCAACTTTTGGACTAAGGTAAGTTCGGCTAAATCACAGTATATTTGCTTCGGGAATCTACCCTCTGGGGTAGATTTATACTTGGACAGGGACCACCCTGTATACAAATTATTATAATTTTTTACCTTGAGCAGAAAATTTGTTTAGGGACGCCTATGAAACTCATTAAATTTTATTACCAGACGTTTTTTTGCATATTCAACTGACTTCGGAAAGACTATACTACAAACGCATGCCGTAATATAACTAGGCAACAGTTACGCAAAGTAACAATTAATATTCGTCGACGTGTTGAAACGTGCATAAGACTGAATGGTGGACTTTTATTATTGAAGAGACTACTATTTAAATCACAATTTTAATTGTTTTCTTATTAAATAATCGTTTCATTTTTCTCTTTGTAATAAATTATTAAGTATTAAATCATAATAATAAGTTTACTTTATTACTAATTTGACTAATACTGATACAATATACAAATAATGCATATGCTTCGAAAGTAAATCTTCAATTGATTTAAAAAATTAAGATTTCATTTTCTGCAACACCTTTTATTCTATCACAGCAAAAATTGGTATCGTGGAAAATGCGAAAAAAGAAAGATCTTTTTGTTTCATATGTAGAAACTATATTATTATGTTATGTTTATAAAAAAGGTTTTATATTTAAATATTATGTTATGTTATGTTAGTGAATTTTTTACTTTTGATGTTTTAATGTTTTAATTATTGTTAATTGTTGGGCGCCATTTGATGAATTTTTTATGTTTAAATTTGAATTTGAATTTGTTTTTACTGAGAGGAGAGCTAACTCAACTGCAGGGTGTGGTTTCCTGTAATTTTATTTTGTATAATTTGCTTAAAGTAATTTAAAATGAAAGATGTTTTAAATTTTTACAAGTATGGATATATTACGATTTTTGGATGAAACTGTAATGTTATAATTGACAAAATTTTAAGCTTAGACTAAATAAAACAATTACATAGAATTCCCCCTCTTAATCTAAATTTCAATGTTATGATTTGATGTTATACTATTGAGAAGTCAAGATTTGATAGAATGAAAATTTAGTTTTTCGTTATAAGCATGTATCATTAAATTTTTAAATTTATGTATTTACTATTTAAATTTAATGTTTGGAAGTGCAATTTGACCAAATTTCATCTGTATGCAACTCACAATGGGCTTTGGCGTTATGTTGTTTTCTTCCTCAACTCTGGAAATGCGATGGGTCCGTCTGCTGATATAAGTCGTAGATCGTGTTGACGTCCAGAAGCTCGTTCTGACTGAAATCCACTATGATGTTGCCAGCCGCAACTGCACTACACTTTTCGATTTTTCCACTTTATTTATTTCACTACCTTTTAACCTGTTCAGATTTTAGTCTTGAACTTTATGTTTACTGATAGTAATGATTACAAACTTCTCGGGATTTCAACCTTGTATGGACACTGTGTGATTCTGACGTTTGACAGTACTTGCTGTGACTGACGTTTACGTTTCAGATAGCTCGATAGGTAATTTCCACAAACTTATTGATTTTTATTGATATTCAACTGTTATTTTAGGTACTAAATTGACGATGTTAGTGCTTTGGAAATTTATAAGGGACTAGATACTTTAAGCTCGATTTTTGCTTTTATTGAACTGAAAACAAATGAAGTGTTACGACGGAAATGTCACATTAAATTTTTGAGAATTTTTATTTTCAAAATACTGACTTTCTGCATGTTTTAATCTGCATGATCCTTAGATTTTTCTGCATTTTTTGATAACAATATTTTCTTTCTAAGTTAACTTTCAAACTCTAACAAAATTTTACTTAATTTTGAAAATTCTAGCCAAAAAAATTTTTTTACTGTATGCCCGTTCATTGTCTTTAATATTTCCCCTTTTTCACTTTTCTAACAGTCCTTTACTGTTCTTTGAAACCTAACAATTGAAAAGTTTTAGGTTCATCGATTTTTCGAGAACTTTTAAAGTTTACACTCAAATTTGAACTTGGGTTGGAATCTCAATACAGTTTTCGATGTTAGGAAGGTCTTTTACAGTCTGCACAAGCTATTTTGCAGTTCTACAACACCTTTAAAACTAGAAATTTACAAGTTCTGACGATAACATAGATGTGTCATTTTGAAACGCTACACGAAACTCTTTAAAATGGCTCAGGTTTAATTCCACTCATAAATGTTGACAGTAGTGTAGTATAACAACCCCAGGTTCGATCGAAAAAAATATAAACGTAGTTAAATATGTGATCGTCATAAGGAATACCTACGTTGTATGTATCTATTTTTTTATTGACCGGAAGTTGCTGGCCACTAACACTAAAGAAGGGAAGTATGGTTTAATTTTATAAAACAAAAGCAGAGTAAATACACCTAACTTTATTATTTACGTACAACAGTCTTCAAATTAAACATGTGACAAATAGAATGAACAACAAAAACATTAACAACCATTTAACATAAAATGGGAGTGCCAGGCTCACCTAGAGCTCCTGTGAGGAAAGAGCATGGCAGAGAAATCCACGATCGTTGCTCTAACTACCCAAATATAAATACAAAACAACCGATAACAAAAGGCATAAATTAAGATCCTTTGCTAATGATAAATAACACCTGACTCATTTAATGTCTCACTAAATGTCACCTCACTCGAATTAGACATACACACTTCCAAGTAAAACTGAAGAGGTTCGGTGTTAGTTAGCCGGCAGGGCCTGAAGGTAATAATATCAACAATAATAGTAACAACAATAACAACAATAATAACAATAATAATAATAATAATATGCTTCATTTCTCCTGAGACATAACACAATGCATGAAAAACGTAAAGTAAATACAACAAAATTCAAAGTACTGGAGTCCCATACGGGAGGCAATCCAGAGCAATTTTTTTGTATTCAATTATTCTTTTTACAGATTCATTCCACACGGGCGAAAATGTTAGTAAATTCAACAAGGCTCTTATATGCGTATGACATAAAGTGAGCACAAGAAATGCTTTATTATGTGTATTTCGAACAACGTAATCATGATAAAACAAGTTAAATGTGAAACAAAGGAGTTGTTATTGCAATATCTGGGCAGTCACGACAATATATACATATTTTAACATGTAATAAATAATGAGCAATCGTTAATAATAACTGTAACAATTTTACCTTTGAAAAATATATGCCCTTGAATATAAAGCAATGGGAGCTAAACGTACAGAGAAGGATTGTTATCGTTAAATATCTATAATCATCACAATTATAAGATTACATAGAACAATTAACAACAAAGTACTTAGAGCATAGTACCTGCTAATTAATACGGGTTAAATACTTTGATTTTTCACTATTTTGCCTCACTGCCTGCCGATCGTCTTACTATCATCTTCACACTGTTCTGACTTCAACTATTTAGGCTTCCTTCTAGAATTCCCCACCTAAGCGCTTGTTTTTGCGCTTCCTTCTACCAACTTTCAATATTACGTTTTCATTATTATTATACAATACCCACGTAACAGGTGACGTCGAAGTTGATACGATAAGTATGGTTTTGCACAGTAGGTATGCTATATTTTAATTTTATAAAAGATTTATTGCATGTTATCCTCTTATGTGAGAAATTTATTTACCATCCGTCGATAACTTGTCAAAATTCTGAAATTATTCCAAATTTGCTTATGTCTGTACATTTATTTATTTATATATCTGAAGTTACTAAATGGTTCTTTATCATTATTTTTAACTTTTTTATGATGTATGAGTGCATTTTATCCACTATTTAATGTATAAATTTAGTTTTGATCATAATTTTGACAGTTGAGACGTTTCATAGAACGATTTTAAAACTTGTACAATGTACTACTACAAACAAAAATATCCTTCATTTTAACCTTCATTGATCCACGCCCCTTTTATGTCAGTTTTTTCGATATTACAATTAAATATTTCTATTTATTTCAAAATGTTTTATGTTCTTTCTTTTATACGTTTTAAGTTTTCATGGGAACAAATCATGACAATATATAACCTACATTGTTTGAATATCAAGGTAAAACAATTACGCGGAGTCACATAAATTTAAATACACACCTACCCATAAATTTAGTATCAGCTCTTCAAGAATGCAACTTGGGAATAAATATAATAAATACGGTGGGAAAATTGGAGAGGACAAAAATCGGGAGTTTGCATTCCGGTCTAAGCTTGCATTTACGTTCTTCGGAGCGTCAGCGAAATTTACGCAAATTAATTTAAACGGGGCTTTCCAGAAATATGCATAATGCATTTTTAATAGTTGGAATCCATTACCGAAGGCTAAAGATTTATGCCCACACTAGATTTGCTCGTATAGCAGTTTTGTTTTTGTGCGGAGCTCTATTGCTTTTTCAGGAAACTGGCGTGAGGATGTTTTCCGTTCAGTTTTAATCTCCGACGAAAAGTACCTAGTTATTCCGTGCTACCATTTACATTCAATAGTTGTATATATGAGTAATTAACACATTTGTTTCTTTAATGTTCGTTGTAAATACCTGTAGGCGCACAAGGTGTTTTGGAATTAAGTTACAGCTTGTCTCACGAGGAAATGAACACACTTTAAGCGAGAATTGCTCAAGTAAAAAGAGAAAGTTTGTACAAACTTTGAGCCAGAATTCAAGATATAAGCTTTCAAAATTTTGAAGCTAATTTGGTACAGTAACAATATCTACTAACAAAACCATACTAGTAATTTTACATTTCGTTTACCAGTACTGTATATAAAGGGGATCTTAACCTTTCTTAAAGCGTAACCCCTACGTCTATGCTTTTTTTTTAGAAACACGTGTGTGTAATTGTTAAAATAACATATTTTTTAGAAACAATACCAAAGTTTCTATAATTATTTTTTACCTCATACCTCATTTACCATGTACACCTTTTTTGAAAAAATTTCAGAGAATAAACATTTTTGTTTAAAAATTAAATATACCAGGGCACAAAAAATTATGACGATGTAAATGCACGTAGAATACTGTAACAATTTACAGCAAAATCTTGACCAGATTTCAATTTGTCATGTCAGAAAACTCCTCTATACCAAGTATTATGTATTTCTGCAATTAATAGTGAGGTTACTGAAGAAAAACTAAAATCAAATTATAATTTTAACACCCATACGCAAAAAAAAAATCTTGCTTCAAATCTACAACATTTGATTTTAAGGTATTGCACGTTTATATACGCAAGAAAATATTTTCTTCTTGAAGAAAATTATTTATTTATTTAATTGCTTCAAGTTTCTACCCAGAAATATAATTTCTTACCTTAAAAATAGGCAGCATTGAAAATAAATATTTGATACTTACAGTTAAACGAATTATATTCTTAATTTTATGATCTACATAGATTTGATAGAAACATGTTTTGCATTATATGTATATTAATGTATCGTTTGTTTAATACAAAATTTAATAGTTTTGGTTAAATGATTGTATATATGTACTTATTTTAAGAATGTATTTGGATATACTCACAACACCTAGTACAACAGCTAGGATCGTTCGTAAGTTTAACCAACCAGATAGGTCGGTTTGGGACTTATTGATGGTCATTATGTCGGTAGAACGATCTTGCTGCTTCAGTGTCATTACTCACAAGGAGATGTGTATACACAGAGCGTAAGTGGCTCCATCTATCGTGCTACTTTCCACCTGCGCCATTCTATGACCTGCTACAATTTTCTTACATAAGTTTGATTATAATATGCTACATTTAGCTTGAACAATTCCTACATTAATACTATACATTTTAAATAGGTATACACATATACCTACTTTATGGAACTGGAAATTGTAAGAAAAATTATAGTTTACAGCAAATATTTCGCATAGTTTGAAGAAAGTACATACATTTGAATGTAATAAAACAACATTTACGGCAAATAATTCCATTTAAAACTATCTGCTCATTTGATACTTTTTTTCAGTGTGGCACTTCGAAAATGACTAAATTTTGGACTAAAGTACATTAATTACATCATCATCATAAAATACGTGGTGAATTTTGTTCAGACTTTTAGAGACCCTGCATACAAAGCGTACTATTAAAAATACGACCCGTATAAATGCCTGAAAGTGTGGACGGCGCAGTTTATTTTAAATGACTATACATTTTTCCCTGATAAGGGGCGAGAAAGACAAGCTAACATAAGGAATATCGTAAGCCACTCATAAATACTGTTACGCGACAGACAACAACTGTTGCCGAATATATTTTACAAGAATGTGAAAATTTATGTGACCGTTTCCCTTGAATACAAACTGCCGTTACGACATCCTGCAGGAACCGTTAAGAATGCGTATTTTTCTCGGAGAAAGACGTAGTAGAAAGAGGAGAACTAAACAGATGTACTGTAATAAAGCTAAGC
The DNA here is from genome assembly GCF_000390285.2 of Anoplophora glabripennis. NCBI lineage: Eukaryota > Metazoa > Arthropoda > Insecta > Coleoptera > Cerambycidae > Anoplophora > Anoplophora glabripennis. The sequence goes on along the minus strand of NW_019416373.1, from coordinate 135,722 downwards.
TAAGCGATTATTCAATATTATGTCCGTGAATGGTAGTAAGTATAGTTTTTAAATCAAAATCCGACAAAATTGTCAGCTCAAATAGGTGCTTCATTTTTTAACATTCCCCAGTTTAGTAAAAAATCTTCAAAATATATTAATTTCGAAAATTTTAACTTAAAATTTTCATTTTTAGGACTTTCCATTGAAACATGCCATAAAGCTAAAAAGACACCCAGCATTTACATCAGTACAAGGTAACTTTTGTGAAGGAATTACTTGCGATATAATATGAAAGCCGATTACAGTACTGTGAGTGGTTTCTAGAAAACATTATTAGGGTTGTTTTTCACTGACGAAGTATGGTTTCACATATAAATAGCCAAAATAGCCTGGGCTGCACAAAATCGTCAAACATTTGTAGAAACCAGTTCACATCCCTTAAAAGTAGTCGTTTGTGTAGCAACATCAAGAAGGCTTATACTAGGTCCTATATTCTTCTTTGAGACTGCAAACATTTATCGAACAATTATTTTAGAGCCATTTTTAGCACAGTTACATGATGATAAGTTGCAGGTAGGTTACTTTCAAAAAGATGGGGCAACAATTCAACTTTAGAAGGATGCTATTCCTTTAGAATGTTTGGAAGTCTGAAGAATATCATTTTTAAAACAACAATGCACAAGAATTAAAAGCTAGAATTAACAATATAATAAAACCACAATCCCTGATATATACATATTTAAAATTTAGTATTGATGTAGGAATTATTCAAGAGAAATGTAGCATTTATTAAAATCAAACTTATATTTTCTTGAAAGAAAATTATAGATCACAGAATGGCGTAGGTGGGAAGTAGCACGATAGATGGAGCCAACATTTATGCTCTGTGTATACACATTTCCTTGTGAGTAACGACACTAAAGCAGCTGGATTGTTCTAACGACGTAAACGATGAAGACCATCAGTAAGTCCCAAACCGACCTATGTCTGGTTGGTTAAACTTACGAACGATCCTAGCTGTTGTATTAGCTGTTGTGAGTTTGAAACAAAATATTTTTTATTACTGAGAAATATTTATATCCAAATATATTCTTAAAATAAGACACAACAATCATTTGACCAAAATTATTCAATTTTGTATTAAACAAACCATACATTAATATAAAATAACAAACATGTTTATACAAAATCTATTTGAAACAAGAATTTTTTTTGTGTGCACTCTGAAGTTTAGGGACTTTTAGTTGATAGTACAATGTTGGTTGTCTATGTTCGTGGTCACATTTATAACTAAAGTGTACTTTATAGAATCTCGTTTTCTGTGCTTCAGATTTAAAACAATAGAAATAGAGCTTGAAAAACAAATCATATCAAATTCATTAAAAAAAATATTTTTTACCTGTTTCTATTTCATTATGTACACATTACATAAATTGTGCAATTAAAGAAATATTGAATTATCTAAATAATGTATAGAACTCCTGTATTGCATCTTACAAAACGAATAATGTTTGTCATTTTTCAGTTAACAATAAAAGCATTGAATTTTCCATTTACGTTTATGCTCCACAAAAAAAACGAGAAAAATTCACACTCTACTGAAAATACACTTTTTCCGAGTACGAGCACATAAAAGGTATTACCTAACAGTGATATTTGTGTTACCTGGTTTTTTAAAAGATCAAATAAAAAACACATTTTCTTTTTCCCTTGTGAACGGTAACCACATTATAACAGAGTTACAGGTCCAATTTCCCGGGAAGAATTTCTTTTATTTTCAAACATTCTATTGGCATTATGTATGCGTGTGATTTTTTCATAGCACTGAGGCACTAGATAGATTTTCTTTAGCGTAGGAAATATTTTTATTTCCTCATAACGAAAAAAAAAAACAAATACCTTCATGGCATTTCAATTCGCTCTAAATAATTAAATATCCTTATTATTATTATTATATTAAAAACTACTTGGAGCTTCTGTAGGCCTCCCCACAAAATGGTGGAGGTGTGAGGTCTGGAGACCGCGGTGGCCAATGAATTAGAGGGCTGTTACGTCCAGCTATTGATTGGGAAAATTTTAATTTAGCCAGTTTCTCACTATGATCGAATTATGGATGGGTGATCAATCCAGATCATTTAGAGGCAAGTCATCGATTTCGACCATAAATTCATTTTGTAGAAATCGCCCAAAAACCATCCCCAATGTAAATTTCCTTCAAAATAGTAAAGCCCAGTGATTTTTAGATTTAAAATGCCACACCAAACATTCACCTTGGCGGAATACTGCCTTTTGCATTGTATAACTCGCGGATTTTCTTCACACCACATTTTAATATTTTGCGATGGAACAACACCGTTTGTAGTGAACGTAGCTTCATCAGTGTACAAAATATTTTTCAAAAAACTGGGATTATTTAAGTGAATACCCTGAAGCGATAAACAATATTCCATTCTTCTTTCTCTGTCTCCAATTTCTATACTCTGTTTGGAAATGAAAGAGAGTAATAAAACCCCGAGATAAGAACCGGCCATGGGCGTGCTAATATTTCGTTTCAAGTAATTATCGGGTAACACTAATGCTAACAGGTAATGGGTGTACATTAGTATATTTACTGGATACATCATAGGGCAGGAGCCAGTGTATTGTGACAGATCAATCCAGTCGTAGAGCTGAATATACGAAGACGTGCTAGTGCAGTAGAGTAAAATTCGACTTGTGTTTAGTGACTAAAGTACACTCAACACAAGTCGAATTTTACTCTACTGCACTAGCACGTCTTCGTATATTCAGCTCTAAGACTGGATTGATCTGTCACAATACACTGGCTCCTGC
>NW_019416373.1:120871-130666 GCF_000390285.2 Anoplophora glabripennis | reverse complement strand
AGTAACCCATTCTGCATATGTACACTATGTGTGTACCAAATTTCAAGTGTCAGCAAAGCTTCGAACAAATTTGGCAAAGTTTCGAGTTTCAGATGCCGATGAATGTATAACACCTTATAGAGAACAAAAAGTTTTGCTCTCCTGATTTTCGGCTTTAGCGTCATTATTGTATATATATTGAACTATAGTTTTCGAAAGTTTTATCACTTTTTGTTTATAATTGACATTTTTACAGCAACTTAAAAAAAATGGCGTTTTAAACCGTTTTTTCAATCTCACGGCTTTGTTATTGCAAATTTCGTAATCGGACCACCGCCATTTTGTAGCTATTTTTATTACGAACAAAATCATGTCCTAAGCATTTTTCCGTACAAAATCATCCCGCTGAGTTTTTAAAGAAAACTACTAAAAAAAATTTTTTTCACGATTAAATTGTTTTCTGATAAAATACTTTGTCAGCAAATTTGCCAGTTATTGTACTCATCAAATAAAGTAGACCTGTGTAATTATTTCCGGGTTATCAAGGTTTGACACACGCCGAACCTCTACCAACTGGACTAATAAGCGAAAAACGCACGTTTTTTTAATGCACGATTTGAGAATGTTAATGTCAAAAAAACGGTGATATTTTTAATAGGTCCCTTAACTACGTCTTTAAGATTACAATGACGCTTTCAGAATCATGTTTTATTGAAAATTAACGCCTGTACAGAGTCTTAAAGTTCATAACTTTTGGAGCCTCCGTTATAAACAAAGTGAATTGTGCGAAAACTATTGCATCTACAGCGCCCACTTTTGGCATACTATTAAAGTATGGCAAAACACTCAACTTGTCATAGGTTTTATAAAATTTTAACAATAAATGCGATAGTTAAAAACAAATTAAGAAATTGCAACTTTTCTTGTTTTTTTTTGCAATAACTTTTTTGTTTATTAACCAATTTTAATTTAACAATTCTCATTTTGTAAATAATTTCATTCCCTACAAGCTGTCTGGGAGTCACTTTTCGCTAAAATTGATGGTTTTCCATGCAAAGTGAAAAAACCGTTTTCCTCAATTATTTGTTTAAATAAATATATAAAATTTTTTGACTCACGTGGCCTAACTGTACTGTAATGTACCTCCGACAGTTTAGAGCTTGTGCTTTTCGCAACTAACAACTCTGCTAGTTCAACTCTGTCCGACATGCAGATACTACAAAGCCATGATAGAGACGTAGTTTAAACTTTGTCTCCTCCACTATGCTGTACTGCGTTGCCCTATGTCCCATGTGCGGTCGCCCTAACGCGTCCAAGAAACTTCCAGGACATTAGGCAGCGGTAGTCCCTAATTTATTTATTAAGAGACGTAACGTTACGTGGATGCGTGCGTATAAGTAGACCGTAATGTGGCCGCGTCGACCGGGTGGCAACAACTTCATATTTATTCCCTTTATCGCTTTTTCAGACACGAACAACCGCGGCGGTTCAACGGTTCAGCAACTCCTCTCATTGTCAAACTTCGCACTCCCGTATGGAGTACGGACCGGCCGAATGGGTCACATGACGCGCACTCACTTGTTTGCACGTAATTATGGAAACGCATTCAGTCGGAGTTCATTAGGGTGCAGGACAGAAGGGACGTATTTTAATTACGCTGTAATTTACAAGTCTCGACATTTCAGATTCAGCAGTAATATTCCGTTTGTTAACTCGCACCGCGGATACGAGCCAGACGCACTCTCCATGCAAAGGCTGTAAAGGAGTCGTTAGTGCATATTAAATCACTTTCAGTTTCAGATCCCCTTTGGGGAGTTTTAATTTTTACATTAAGGGCTTACAGAGTTTTAATGCACTTCGTCAAGGAGGCCGGTGTTTCTGGTATGACGAGAATTATTAGTGGGAAGGTGGTACTATGTGTAACCTGAGGGATTATTTCTTTATTTGTCTATACAGGGTGTCCCGTTTAAAACTCCCCAGCTGGATATCTCGAAAACNAGACCTCATCTATACGGAAAATACATAATATAAAAATATTGAATATAAGCACCAGTACTACATTTATTTACGATTTGCATACATAATAAGCTTTTATTACTCTCTTTCATTTCTAAACAGACTATACACTGTGAAAAAATTTGGATTTATATGCCTTTCTCCCATATTTTTAAACATATACAAATTCGATTTTAATTCTTAATGCTTAAGTGGGACACACGGTATGTATTTTTGAAAGAAAATTACTGGGTTGTATTGGGCCTTTGGATGCTGTAGGATTTACCAAAGATCTCCAGTAATTTGAGGAATCAAGGGAGTTTTTTCAAAAGGAAAAAAGTTTGACACATTTGTTTACCTAGAAATACTCCAGTTCGCCCTGTATACCAAACAGGCATACATTCTTCGTACCTAACGGTTTTATATGTCCTGAATCCCGAAAAGTGAGTCTTCCTACTGTCTGTTCTGCTATCCGCTTCTCGTGCCTTGTTAGACCTAACATTCGATAGGTGGATCATTATCATAATTTATCACTTATATTTACATCGCCTTACAAGCTGTGAAATTGATAAATGGTATCAGTAATATGTTAAATATATCGTTAAAAATACATTGTCCTTTTTAGGGAGATTTTTTGCGTACTAAATGGAAACTATATTGTACATAGGATTGTTAATAGGATTCCCATAGAATCGTTTGTGTTACACGAATATACTTATGTGGTACCAATGATGTAGAAGAGGCGTTCTAATTCTTGTTTACCGAATCGATTTCTATTTAGTAAATATAGGTCGGCTTTTTATAATTTTTTTGACATTTGGCCTTGTTGCAGGTAGTTATAGTATAATAACAGAAATGTACATAAAATATTTGTTTCTTTTGTATGACTGACACTTTATGTCATACTAAATAGGATACGTTTTTATTTGTAGATGTGTAATAAATAAATTGTTCAACTTCATTTCTTTGCTTAATGAGAGGCTTTTATTAAATTTGTATTAAATGCAATTTTTACACCTTCGAAGAGATTACAATTTTATTCAAAAGTACAAAGGAAAGGTCTTGCTATTCTTTCCCAAATTTAACTAAGACATAAATGGCTACCTACTTTATCGAGAATAAAATGAAAGGTCTCATAAACGGCTAGCATTGGCGTGTTCGGCAGTTGTTATTTTTTTAATGTAGGTACTCTAAATGTTGCAATAAAGGGCAGAATTAGGTTCCAACACGCGAAAACTGTATCAAGGGCTATATTTTAAAGGGAATTGCGTCCGTTGCCTAATTATGTTTAATGCGATTTATAAAACTTTAATCAGGTTACGATCAATTCATTTATAATGCTGATCTAACAATAACATAATCCAGTTCAAGTACCTATTCTTTGTTTTAATTGACCAACAGAAGCATTTATAGTAAATCTGGATAAGTAGTAGGTAACTCACAAAACCATTGATAATATTGTCAAGTATGGAAATTTTAGTCATTATTTATTAAGAACTTTAAAAGATAAATTTACAAAAGAGCATCAACCTCAAAATTATTTTGTATTTCCTAACAATTCATAAGCACACTTTTTCTAGAACACGATATACATAAAAGTTTTAGTTGACAAAATTGTTGCGTAATTGTAAGGGTCAAAAATACATTTATCTGTCTTATTGGTTATACACTGACCTGATCTATAGTTGTACAATAAACATAAAAATAGGCCTAGCAACGGTGTGATATCTTTTTCAAAAAATATAATTGCATATCGCTTTTCCCAATATCTACAAAAGCCGACTATACATCTAAAAAGAAATATTTGTTTCTCAATAGCAAATATATTTTGCGATGGCTAGTAAATGGACAGCCACTAAACGACCTTTTAAACTGTGCTGTGGGATTTTAAAAAGAGCTTGGACACATTGCGGTTGATTTACTGTGCCCACCAACTCATTTGGCACTAATTATAAGCCAGTTCAAGCAGCAATTACAGTGGATCCGGTTTTTCGTTCGACAATAGCACAATAAAAATCAGCTTAACTTTTTATTCACGCTTTTAATATCGGATATAATATTCTTAAATGCTTTTTGAATTCTTTGTGAAGCGAAGGTATTTCTACATTTTACAATATCTTTAGTTGGGCAATGATTTGGACAACCCAGTTAAAGTCAAATTAACTTTTTCTTATAAGTAATTATTACATTAACCTACATTGAGAAAACTTATTATTATTTTTTGGTCTCATGCATACGTGTGGTCTTCAATAGCAAATGGCAGATCTCAGATTATTAAAGCACGACCATTGCAAGTCGATCCACGTCGTAAGAAAACTCTGTACTATTTCGTTAAGGAGATTAATTCATTATGATTTAAGTTAAGATAGAAACTGACCTAATTACATTTATAATGTTCATGAATTATATTTTACTGCTTCAAATATATTTTTTATACAGAACGTTCATTGTAGTAGTAGTAGTAGTAGCAGTAGCAGTAGTAGTAGTAGTAGTAGTAGTAGCAGCAGCAGCAGCAGCAGCAGCAGCAGCAGCAGCAGCAGAAGCAGCAGCAGGAGCAGCAGTAGGAGCAGCAGGAGCAGTAGCAGTAGCAGTAGCAGAGCAGCAGCAGTAATATTCGAATCCTTATTTAAAAAATATATTCGTATAGATAATGTCTCAACATGGGGACAGCATTGTATACGACATATGGACAAAACTGTTTTATTTTTCACTGACTGCAATACTTTTAGCTTTTTGTCATTTGAGATATGTAAACCTTAGTGAAAACTGCTTATTTGAAATTGACACAACAAAATCTAATATTACGAGTACCTATATATGGAATAATTTATTTCCTGACCTAGGGCTTTTAGCCCAAAGTCTATACTTGTAACTACTTTACTAACTACAAGTAATCCTCTTGTAACTGCAACCTCAGTTAAACTTGTTAACAGGACTATATTAATATATGGTAGTAAATTTTCACTGCCTGCCAGTAAAGAGAAAATTAATTCTTAAAACTATGTATTTTAGAAACTGGTATTTATAATTTTTAATACAAGTTTTAACGTAGTTACCCATAAGTTAGTCTTCGACATTTATGCGCTAAGTCAGTGGCGTCGCTAAAGAATGCTGTGTTAAATATAAAAATAAACTTACCGGCGTTTCATTTTGTTATTAGTGAGAAGTGATACTTACAATTACTATATGAGGAATGTTCAGAAAATAACTGAACTTATTTTTTTTTAAATTTAATTATCAATTTTTTACATTATTGGTCCTTCAAAGTACCCCCCCTCAGTTATTTATACACTATTTCCAGCGGCTTCCATTTCGCGAAGCTGAATCATTTGAAATGGTCTTTAAATTCTGTGTTGAATTTGCACTGATTTTAATTGCTGCGGAAATAAGAAAAAATCACAAGAAGCCAAATCTGGCGAGCAAGTATACAGATAATATCACTTTATTTTTAACACCATATCTTATTTCATTTATATAACCATGAATTTTAGGTATAGAAAAATTACAAGATTCACTCCCACATCACTTATGTAATTAGGTAAACCATTAGTCTAAATTTCATCATTCTGCATTAAACGTATCGAGAGATACTTTACAAAAGGTATATTTTTTATTTCAGCACCCTGTATATTGAAAATTATCGATTTGCACACACGTTTGTACAACCTTTTTATACACGTGCCTAATGTATATGAAATATAACAACTAAACAAAATATATAAAATATATTTTAATGTTGATGAAAAAAAAGCAGGAGAATTTAATACATATGTATTTTTGTTTGGAAGCTTTAAAATAGGACATGTGAAATTAATTGAAATTGTAAAACTAAATTAAATTAACAAAATAAATATTTCCGGTTAAAAGTTCGGTGGAATAATAGGACAAAACAGGCATTATTTATTATCGAATATAAAATATTTGGATTTATTACTTTTTGGATATGGAGAATTTACTAGACGACTAATATTAACTAAATATTTATCAATATCGGGGCAAACTATGTTTTAATTAAGTTAGCGTTCCCATTAGCACGACCATACATGAAATGCATGTCTGTTAATTCTGCGTTAGAGTAACCAGCCATAGCGAAAGAAAACTTGTTCACTGAGAACAACTGTCAAATACGTACTGTTTATTTCACTAAACATCAACCAACTATTATAAGAAAATACACAACGTTTTTGCAAAATAAAGAAGGGGCTTTGCGGACCCATGTTTATTGAGACTTTTCTGCTTATTTTGGTTCATACTATTACCTCCTTAAATATTTTACACTCTTTTTTAACACCCTGTATGTAAACCGCCTAAAAATAAACACTAAGTAGACATTTTATTAAAGTTGTAATCTGAAATAAAGCGATAAATGTTATACTAAAAATTTTGTCCAGGTCAATTTTATCCGCTCTTAAGGTTTTCCTCGGCCAGGTGTAAAAAATGTTCCTCCCTATTTAGAACAAGTTTGTACCATTCTGAGATTGGGTTGCTGCCACTGGGAGTAACGATTAGCATGCAAACGACGACAACTCGTATATAAATCATATTCGCACACCTCGTACATTAATACCGTATCCTCTAATTATTGATTTGAGTAAATTATACTGAAATAAAACAACGTAAATCAATCTGCAGGTACTGAGAGCAAGAAAAGTTCGTGCCCATCTGCTGAACTTGATCGAGTTACTGCATTGTAAACAGTTCATCAGTTGATTAAGTGGGATGATGCATGGTCTACCTAAGTTTCGCGTAATACTTCTTGATTCATTTTCTGCGACAGATGATACTTTGGATCACAGGTTGCTTAATAGAAATTTTATTTAATTATCTCACGTCGTTATTACTCCTTTAAAGTAACTAACTTATTTCAGAACACCATATATTATTACATACAGTATATCCACAGAAAAGGTGTTGAATAGGCAAAAATTTTCTTATTTTTAATTTTATCGAAAAAAGTTACTCTTGGTAAAAAAGTTTGCTAGTTCTTAAAGTAAGATTGGAATAGAAATATTTGACATTTCTTGTACGTGGTGTTCAAAAAATTGAAAAAACGTTAAATGGTACAAGAATAAAGTGCTCTTATTTGTGAAGATACTAGGAAAAGTTGTTCAAATGTTCAAAAGACAGTCTGTCATACCAATTTTCGAAAAAATCGGCCTACTTTTATTTGTTTGTAATCATTAAATTTATTTTATACAAATAAAGTTATTCCAAATTAACAATTCACAAACTTTAAAAGTTTATTTAATCAAACACATTCCACCATATTGAGTACAAGTTTTTAAAAGAAACAAGTAATTAATCAAAACGTCTTTTAACCTCATCTAAAGATATTGAAGCAATGGCATCTCTAATCGCATAATTTAATTGATCAATATTGGAATCTATTAGAGGTGTGCGATAAACAATTTGTTTCAGTCGATTATTGTCAAATCTGGTCTCCTAGGAAGCCACTGAAATTGCCCTTGTCTCCCAATCCACTGGTCTGGAAATGTATGATCTAACCATTGTCTTACATTTGCCGCATAATGTGCTGGGCATTCATCTTGATGATGAAAATAAACGACGGTTATTTTAACGGAAGATTCACCGTCAAGAAAATTTCTTAACAAATGCGGATTAGAATTACTCCTATGTCGTCCATGCTGCGAAGCCACAACACCATTGGTTGAAAAAGTTAATTAATCAGAAAACATGATTTTTTTTTATAAAATCCATACTGCCAACCCACAAATAAATATCTAAACGTTTTTCTTCATCACCGACTGTTATTTTTTCGTCGAGCTACCCCAGTTTAAAAAAAAAGAAGTTTCTACGATGAATAGAAGCCGAGATATTGCAAAATTTTACAGCGTGCATCAATTTGAACTTTCCGGCGCATTATTCATTTTTCAGGAAAATCCTGAAATACGTGAACTTTTGTCTTTGATGTGACATCATCTTACGAAGTTATGAAACAACCTTCCCTCATTTTACCCCCCTAACAATGGTACACCTTCAAATAAATTTGGCCAGTTCAAACATCGTTTGAGAAAGTACAACTCTGCTTCTAAAAACCAAACAAGACAGGATAGAACGAAGTTAATAAAAAGTTTTGAGGCTCCCTATTCCATTCGCGGGGCTTTTCGATATATAATCTTGGGTAAATGTATATCATCACTTGCACAAAATGTTGAGTTTGAGTTTTGCAGTTTAACTCCCGACGATTAAATCATGCAAGGAACAAAAGTTTCACGGTGAAAGAACTTCGGAGAACATAAATATCTGCTCCGTTTCATTACTCCCAATATTTCTAATCCGCGCTGGTAGAGATTAAACTAGTCACAAAAATTAAAAGATAAAAAAATACAGAATCTTTAGATGATTTTCAAAAGCCTGGAAGTTATTTTTTTTTAAGAAATCATACAAAATTTAACGTTTAAAAAATCAATTCAATTCAATTTTGCTTCGCTTTCAAAAGGTCCAGGAACAATATTTTTTGGCAACTCCACCTGTCAGCAAAAAAAACATTTTTAGTTATTTCCTCAAAAAAAAAAATGTAACAAAAAGCGATTATTGAGGATACTTCGAAGTTTACAAAATCCTGCTTGAATTTTCTTTAAATTATGGAGAAATTTTTTTTTTCCGCTTGATTTCTTAAAGATGGCCAACGAAAAATATTTTTGACTCAGATTCTAAAACTAGAAACACCAAGCTTCAATTTCCTTTTTTGAATGCTCTACAACCATTTTCACTAAGTAGGCCAAGCAAATAAGATTTTTACTCGAAAAAAGTCCTATGCGCGAGATTATTGAAAATAATTTATGAATTTTTACTTTAATTTTACATTTAAATCGTAATTAAATAGCTATTAAATATTGAAAAAACAAGTTTACTTTGCCTTAATATGTAAAAAAATACCTTTTAAATGAACGATAGCTTCATTTATTTATTTAATAATAGTAAAATAATTCCGAAATTGAAATTTTAATTACTATTTCGTTTAACAATAATTTTTGTGACATTTTTGTAAATTAAAAAAAATTAATGATAAAAGATGCATTTTTTCTGGGGTTCAGGGCTATACTGCGAATTCGTAAATATGCCCATTGTTATTTTTTCGTCGAGTTACCCCTGTTTTAAAAAAAAATAAGTTTCTACGATAGAAGCCGATATATTGCAAAATTTACAGCGCGCACCTATTTGAACTTCGGATTTAACTTTTCCCGTCCGCGCGACCGCTTGGACGAGCTTCCCCCACCACCACGCCGCCGGCCGCCGGACAGTTTTCTTAGCGAGTACCTTCTCTTTAAAGGGCTCGTGAGTCGTTAATTTTCCCCATTCTTCAATGCAATTCACGGGAAATCGTAGTTTACGTCGTAAACTTTATTTTGCGAAAAATTCAAGTCTTAATATTTATAAACAATTGCGCCACAATTTTTTTTAAAAAAAATTTTATCTTGGCTCCTGATGGTCGTAGAGGGTACTTTTTTTATTTTAAAACTGTATTTTTTTGCCAGCTATCCATTGCATCTATTTTCGGTGAAATAGCATAAATAGCAACAATGGTATTCAAATTGTTTATAAGCGAAAAACGCACGGTTTCTTAATGCACAATTTGAGAATGTTAATGTCAAAAAAACCGTGATATTTTTTAATAGGTCGCTTAATTGCGTCTTTAAGATTACAATGACGCTTTCAGAATCATGTTTGATTGAAAATTAAGGCCTGTACAGAGGCATAAAGTTCATAACTTTTGGAGCCTCCGCTATAAACAAATAGAATTGTGCGAAAACTATCGCACCTACAGCGCCCACTTTTGGCACACTTTTGAAGTATGAC
>NW_019416373.1:44658-118096 GCF_000390285.2 Anoplophora glabripennis | reverse complement strand
GATATCTCGAAAACGGAAAAAGATAAATGATTTCTGAAAAATCCACTGTATAGTTTCAATAAATGGCTTTACTTGTGAGTACAAATCCCGTTCCTCTCAGTGCAGGTATAGATGTCGCTGCAATCCGAAAACATATTTTGTTGACAGCAGTTTTGAAAAGTGGCGCACATGAAAGATCTCTAAATTATAAGCATCTTTTGTGCTATAAACAATTTTCGAAAAGCCACTAGTTTCCGAGATACTTGGATTTGAGTTAATTTTTTTCCTAGGAGGAAGATTTTTTAAAGTTACGTTTTCAGGCACAACTACTGCAGATTTTCGTCGTATTAAATTGCTTTGAATAAAACAGTGATGAATTAATTTTATTTAACGAATAGATATCACAGGAAATTACTTATTTAATCTTGTTTACGCAAATCATGGTCTTTTGGATCAAGATAAAGTAATATTTATTTAACAAAAACTGATGCAAAATAAACAAAAATTACAAATAAACGATACTAAATTAACATAATACACGAGTCACAATAAGTGTTCAAAATTGCCGCCATTCTCATGAATACATAATTCATATCTTTTTCTAAGTTCGATATCAGATGCCCGTAATAAAACATTTCCAGGAATAGATGCACAGCTCGCATAAATTTTATTGCATAAGTCAGCCAAGTCTTCATTTCTGTTTGGTAAATTAGGTAACCCCACAAGAAAAAATCGAGTGGGATTAAATCAGGAGAGCCGGCAGGCCACCTTATTGGAGCATTGGTGCCTATCCATCGCCCCTGAAAATATGAATGAAGAAAATTTTGCACCCTCCTTTCGTTATGTCTCATAACTAAAGAAACTACTTCCAAAAGAACATTTAGTTGGATCTGAAGGAATTGTAAATAATTGCGACCGTTCAAATTTTCCTCATATAAATAGGGTCCAATTAATATGCCATTAATAATACCACACCATACATTTATAGAAAACGTGGTTTGGAAAAGTCTTTGGTCCATCATGGTCTGTCATGTCAGAAATGGCTATTATGTCTATTCAAAATGCCATTATTTGTAAATCGACTTTCGACAGTCCATATAGTGTTATTTAAAAACTGGTCATTTTCTTGAGCCTTTATTTCCATTTCTGCAATAAAATTTAGTCTTCGTAGCATATCACCAGGACGTAAATTATGTAAAAGATGCACTTTGCAAGGATGATACGTATTTCGCTTCAAGATATTATGGACCGGCGATGTTCCGGAAATCCCCGTTTCTTGTTGTATAGCTCGCACCAAGGTATGTGGATTAGTTTCAAACTTACCTAATACCGCGGCAGTGTTTCTATCGTTTGTAACAGTGTTTCTATGGTGCTTTTTTTTTGTTAAAAGAACCACAATGAAGCAAATTCGTCGATAAAAACAAAAAGGTTCTATGATCAGGATGTCGACGGTTTGGGTAACGTACCTGATAAAGTATTTCTGCTTCTGTGGAATTTCTACGGTATTCACGGAATATTAAAATTATGTCGAGCTTTTTTTCATTCGTGTACTGGACCATACCGAATAAATGTTAAATGTGTCAAAGTTGAAGGTGTAGACTTGTAGTTATGGTAACAGTAATATGTAATCAACTTTGACACTTCAAGAAAACAAAAGAAGGTTCAAGAAAACGACCAGTTTTTAAATAACATTATATGGATATTATTTGTAATTTTTGTTAATTTTGCATCAGTTTTTGTTAAATATATATTACTTTATCTTGATCGAAAACACTATGATTTGCGTAAACAAGATTAAATGAAGTAATTTCCTGTGATATCTATTAGTTAAATAAAATTAATTCATTACTGTTTTATTCAAAGCAATCTAATAGGACGAAAATCTGCAGTAGTTATGCCTGAAAACTTAACTTTAAAAAATCTTCCTTCTAGAAAAAAAATTACCTCAAATCCAAGTATCTCGGAAACTAGTGGCTTTTCGAAAATTGTTTATATCACAAAAGTTGCTTATAATTTAGAGATTTTTCATGTGCGCCTCTTTTCAAAACTGCTGTCAACAAAATATGTTTTCGGATTGCAGCGACATCTATACCTGCACTGAGAGAAACGGGACTTGTACTCACAAGTAAAGCCATTTATTGAAACTATACAGTGGATTTTTCAGAAATCATTTATCTTTTTTCGTTTTCGAGATATCCAGCTGGGGAGTTTTAAACGGGCCACCCTGTATATCGTTATGACCAGTATCATAACGAGTCTGGATTTCAAAAGAGTTTACTATTCAATTATCGAAAGGGAGTTTAGATTACATTTATCAATTTGCAATTTAGTTTTTTTCAAAAATTGTAATTTTAAAATACTCGAGAAGACGCTTCTTTTTTATAAAAAAGTTAAATTCCGTTTATTGGTTCTCGAGATAAACCATTTGAAAGGTTGAACGGTCTTTTATATGTGAAAGAAATTTCAACTATGTAGATGCTTTATTTGAGGATGTGCAACATTTTGAAAATTCGAAAAATTTTTTCTAAATTTTTTTCAGAAAATTATTTTCCGAAAACTATCCAACCGATTTTAATAAAATTTGGTGTGTTGTTTTATTATACTATACAGTTTTTTTACCAAAATTAGAATGCCCTCGGAGCAATTTAAATATTTTTAAAAAATTATCCAAAGAACTTAACTGTTTTTAACAATTATTGCTATTTTGCAACATCGGTAACAAATTTAAACATTTTTAACTGACAGTATATTGTGCAAAATTCAATTATAAAACTTCTTTCCTCTTCAGTATTCTTCCAAAATGGATGTGTTCCGAGATATAAGTAAAAAACTCATATAAAATATGCAATTTTTGCAATTTTGAAAATGGGAGCTCACCCAGATCTAGGGATCTACACTTTTATTATGTGGGTTGTACTGAAGGTAATCCAGAAAAAATTTGCTTGCCCCCTCTCACACCCATCTCAAAACAGATTCATTACACTTTCACTCCAATACACTTCTGTCATATGAATCTTGATTTACAAAATTAAAATTTTTGTATTAGAAAAACTTCAGAGGAGTTTTTTGATATCTGTCTTCTACCCTGCTAGAGGAACATTACAATATACTTTACAACCGTTTTTAGATACTGTAAGTTCTCAGTAACCTATTGTGTATCATACATATTTTTACATTTTTCTCTTTAAGTTGTTTAATTGTTTATATATTTTATATTTTATTGTGACGCAACTTTGCCTTTTTCAATTTTATTGTGATTAAATTATTTATAAATCTTTAAATTATTTTACGTTGTAGCTTTTCCTGCGATTGGGCTTTGAAAATGTTCTTTTTAATAATGGAAAAAATTAGATTGGTCCGAAAAATCTGCCAAATTAGAAACAGATAATGTTCTCGACTTATTTGTAGTCGTTACTTCTTTTGTATTTGTCTGATTAAGGCTGTTTCTAGCGAAATTTAAAAAAAAGTCAGAATTTTCGTTGTTTTCTATTGATACAAGGATTTGCCTCCAAAACTGAAAAGAAACGATGGCGTACCATTTTTTCACTAAACTGTGTCTTCTTTTCTTCTTTCTAAAAATATGACACTACAACAGGGACACTTGAACTTTTTTTTTAATTAATCGAGAAATCACCCCTTTTGTTACCAGCACGTATTTGATACTAGATACATTTTCCGGCTTTCTATTTAACAGGGAATTATACGTTGACATCTGGAAGGGTTCGATATTCACTACCTTCTCCTTTAAATTACGAGATTCTCAGTATGAATTTCTAAAGGCTGTAAGTTGAATTAGGAATGTCTTTTTTAAAAATAAAATCACGGACGGGATTACTATCTAAAATGTACTAGATATGTTCCGTACCTTGCTCTTTTTCCAATAAAATCGTAGGAAGGTATCTGTGTCGCAGGAACAGCCGTGTAGCGTGAAATGCAGTGATGGCTAAAGCTAGGCTACCAGGCTCTTAAGAAAATTTTCTAATGGAACGCTTTTGATGCGAGTTTGTGATGTCTGGCAGTGATCATAAGAACCTCTTCATCTTTCTTGGTGTATTTATTACAGGTTACAGAGGTAAACATTTCAATGAACGTTAATAATACAAGAACCTTATTAAGGGTTATCTACAATGACAAAAAAAATATCAAAATTTTTAATTTATGTATTTAATTTATTTTTTATTTATTTGTTTATTTAATTCCAGGGATCAAGACATTGTACAACATACAATTTTTAATATAGGTTAGGATTCGAAACAGATTTTACTTTTTATCAATCCAATGTTTAGATCATATTCTTACTCTTTTTATTGCGTTAACAAATATTATAATAGTTACACAGTAGTGGTCACATTGGATAGAAGAAAAACTTTTCTAAGTATTTTGTATTTTAAGGAAAACGGTAGTTTTTGTTAAAAAATTATGGTTTTTAAATATACAAAGACATAGATTTAAATGAGCGAAATATATACGAAGAATTTGTATTATTTTTATTTCTGAAAAATTAAGCATTCTTTGTTAGGACCAGAGGTCCAAAACTGCTGGAAAAATTATTGTTTTCTTTTAGTATTTTCTTAGTAAATCTTTAAAAAAAATACCTTTGGTACAAATATTTTCAATAACTCATTTTAGGGAATGAAATTAATAGAAATAATTAGATTCAATTTCATATCAGCTATTTAAAAGCGACGAAAAGTGTCCTGTTGCAAATGTATGTATTTAAACCCTTGAAACTACATGAATGTTAGCCAGTCGATGGTTAAGGACCAGTCCTTTTTGTATTATAATAAATGTTAAAATAAATCGATTTCCCTTTATTTCACCTTCGTAGCAGCCAAAAATAATATTATTTTTGTCACAAATTCTCTGCAGGATATGTTCACAGTTGTCTCGTTTTAGGCGTTCCATCAACTGAAAATTCCACGTAATTTGTGCACAGTCTCAGCTACAAACTCTCCGTACTTGTAATGAATTTTCACAATCTTCACTCATACATAGATACATACTTACATTTCTGGTGTCGAGTAATATTGTTTGACTTTATCGATGTAGGTTTAGAATGGTTCGCGCTGTATATCCTTGGTGGTGTCTCATTAATATTGGGAAAAAAATCAGGGGGAGTTTTCCTGACCAAAAATATGAAAGAAAGTTCCTATAAACCTATGTTCGAAAATGCTTCGTTTCGGAGAACAGGGTGTTGTAATTTAGAGAAAATACAAGGTTTTTACTAATATCTGGAGAACCCTAATTCCGAATTTTTTGAAATTTGGCATGTTTGTTTATAAAAACGGTAGAACTCTTCTGACGTAATTTGATTTATTTTATATATTCCAGGGGCGTCCGGGGACTCACTCCTGTTGATATTAGTAAGTAAACATATGAGACGTCACTGCTTTTTCTTAGGTTTTTCTAATTATGCGACAAAAAATATAACTTTTTTGTTTCTTTCCATTTTTTGATATCTTGCTTCGTTTTCGAGCAAAAAATTAATAGCTTGAGTGTGTGATATTAATAAGTACTTGAACTGTGTTGACAATTCCTGCTTGTAAAAATTAATTACACAAATAGTGAAATGTGCTATATGCATTTTCTTTATGGCCTTGCTAACGGTAATGCATTAGCCGCCAGGCGCCTCTATGAGCAGAAATACCCTAATCGTATAATTCCTCATCATACTATCTTCACCCGTCTTCATCAACGTCTTAGTGAAACTGGAAGTTTTCGAAAACTTACCACAGGAAACGAGCGACCCCGCACAGCAATAACCCTGCAATTGGAGGAAGATGTACTTCATGAAATTGAGGACACTCCAACAACAAGTATCCGACAGATTGCTAGAAACTTAAATGCAAGTCGTTCTACAATTTTCAGGATTAAAAAAAATAATCTTCTATACCCTTATCACATCCAACGGGTTCAGGCACTTTTACCGACTGATTTTCCGTTAAGATTAGATTTATGTCGATGGATACGACAAAAAATTGGGGAACATTCTCAATTTTTAGCAGAAGTACTAATCACGGATGAGGCGAATTTTTCTAGAAAAGCCATAATGAACTTCCGTAATAATCATGTATGGGTGGATGAGAACCCAAGTGCAATATTAGAAGGCCGTCATCAACACCAGTTTTCACTTAATGTATGGGTCGGAATTGTGGGAGACCACTTAATAGACCCATTTTGTTTACCTTCGAGGTTTACTGGAGATGTTTATCTCCGTTTTCTTGAGGATGAATTGCCCGTACTTTTGGAAGACATCCCATTGCTAATAAAGTTGCAAATGTATTTTATGCACGATGGTGTTCCACCCCATTTCAGTTTAGCTGCACGTGAATATTTGAACAATATCTACCCAAATCGCTGGATAGGTCGAGGAGGCACTCAGTCCTGGCCCCCGAGGTCTCCCGACTTAAATTCGTTGGATTTTTTCCTTTGGGGTGACCTCAAACATTTGGTTTATACGACTCCGGTGCAAACCATAGACGAATTAAGAAATCCATTGTCGCATCCTGTGAAACAATTAGACACACAGTCGGAATATTTGAACAGATTCGCCAATCAATGTGTCGTAGAATAGATGCCTGTATTAAAGTTGAAGGTGCACATTTTCAACAACTGTTGTAACGCCTGTGTATGGAAAGTATTTTTCATATCATTGCTGTTTGTTGAATATTTTTTCTTATGTTTCTGTTAATATTAATTATTTAAAAAAAAATTATTCAGTGAGTTATTGTTCTCAGCTTGTTACATTGTTTTTCCTTCAAATGTATTGTTAAAGTTGATTAGTAAATAACTGAAACATTGAATTTCTATTTTTGTTTTCTACTTCCCTTAAGAATATGCATATGAAATTATATTAATTTTTTGCTCGAAAACTAAGCAAGATATCAAAAAAGTAAAGGCACAAGTAAGTTGTATTTTTAGTCGCATAATTAGAAAAAAATATGACACTTAAGAAAAAGCAGTGACGTCTCATGTGTTTACTTATTAATTTCAACAGGAGTGAGTCCAAGGACGCCGCTGGAATAGATAAAATAAATCAAATTACGTCAGAAGACGTCTACCATTTTCATAAACAAACATACCTAATTTCAAAAAAATCGGAATTAGGGTTCTCCAAATGTTAGTAAAAACATTGTATTTTCTCTACATTTCAACACCCTGTATCTCCGGAACGAAGCATTTTCGGACATAGGTTTATAGGAACTTTCTTTCTTATTTTTGGTCAATGAAATTCCCCCTGATTTTTATCGCAATATTAGTGGGACACCCTGTATATTTGTGTTTCTTGAGTGGCACAAAAAATTAGCCTAATAATTCCTACAGCGGTGATAAAGCGTGGCTACAAAAGGAGAACTGTAAAAAAATGTAGAAATTTAATAAAACCCTTCGCAAACAAGTCTAAGAAAATGAATTCATTTTCAGGCTTCTGGGCGAAGGAATATTTCTTTTTCAGCACAAAACAACCCCACCACTCTTCAGTACTTGAACTTTTATTGTGTTCTGGAGCAACGTATTTAGTTTTATGATTTTTATGGTTATCGTCGCGTCTGGCAAGGTACAAATACAATGTAACACTGCGGGCGTACGTAGAATAATTGCCAGCTACTGCCTCAGCATTTCAGTGTTTCGTTGCAAAACTTGAGTAAATATTTCTCGTTGTAGAATATTGGTTTTGCCGTTCAGCGACTCTCAAGATGTTTTTAGATACAATGTAATTTGTAAAAGAAATTCTTCGTTAAGGAGTTCTACTTTGTAATGAATAATTTGGTAAATACGTAATATTTAAAAAAGATCGCTGCAAAATAAGTAATCAAAAATTTAATCCTAAATTTGCAAATTGATAGAATTTTGTATATTTCAGGCTCTTTTAATAGTAATAAAAGATAAGTATTATACAAGATACCTTTCTGCATATCTCAATTATCGAACCAAAATTTTGTATCACCTGAAAACTATGAAAAAAAATTGTCCTAGAATGAAAACGTTATTGAATTTTGCTTGGAACTTCGATTCGTGCATATTTCGAGGCTTTTCATCATATTTTTAATACAAATTTTCAACTGAAGTCGTACAAGCCAATAGTTTAAGATGCCTCCAGGAAAAAAAGTCGATAGATTTAAGTCTGGGGACCGTGGAGACCAAGGTTGTGCTTCTCATCTGCCTGTCCAACGATTTGGATATGCAACCTTTAAATACAGTTAAACAACTAAATTGAAATGGACTGGAGCACCGTCGGGCATAAACAACATCGTTGTCTTAATAAAATATTGACTTTAAGCGTAAATTCCGTTCAAGCGATAAATTTCTCTAGTCAACCTGCCCGGAAAAATGTGGACCTACCAGAAAGTTTCTGACAATTCCCACCCAAGTCGTTGAGTGGCTAATACCTTCCATTTCTTCCATTTGAGGAGTAACTGAGGATGTCCATTTTACAGTACGTTTTCTTAAACTCCCAATTTCACTAAAACGCTAACGTAGAGACCAAACGGCGTATGAAGCGGGATAACGCGATCTGGATAATGCTTTTTATAAAGGCGAATGCAAAAGACAAAAAAAATTCTAAGCGAGTGATGTTTTTGAATGGCATATGGAAATGTCTTTAAACAAAGGCAATTATGATAATTAATTACGCTTTCTATGAACTAAAAATATTTAATTGCTCAAAAATAGATTTTATCTCATTCAACTATTTTTTAGAACTAAGTATCTTATATTTAATAATAATAATAATATCTCTACTCCTCATTCTAACTACGAGAATTAGCCCAGAAGTCGGAGACTTGTGCGGGAGAGGAGGCGGCATATTATTATTACGCAGGCCGCATTTGCGCCCAGGAACGACTTATGTTGGCAGGCCCTAACCACCATTCAGTGCAGGAATGAGGGAAACCTGGAAAACCCCATTAATTAGGGGGGTGGTCAAATGCCAACCGGTGTCAATCTCTCACATTGACCCAAGCAAACATTCTTCCACCCTACCATACCTGCACAGAGGGTGCCAATCCTCCGTACAAGCATAGCTAATCTACGGTCTACCGGCCGCGGGATTCTAACCCGGGCAGATCGACACATCGATTTAAGTACTGACGTCTTAAACCGTGCGGCTATCGACCGATGCAATTCCATTCACTTATTGAGGCAGATAAATTTTATTTCTCCAACTAAATCCTTTCCTCAGTGTAGCATACTTTTGCAAACGTAAAATGTATATTATACGTGCTTTGAAGCGCATTTCAGTTTATTTGGAATCGAAAAATGACAGTGAAAAAATTGCACTTCCGTAACGTTGTAACGGAATTCGTTTATTTTTCATCGACTATAATTGGACAAACGGAAATACATATCCATTGCAATTGTTCCAATTTACTGTTAAAATGTGACTGGGTGTGCTGATATTTGGACATTAAAGTGGAATATCGACATACCTGTGACAAGCACTTGAGTTCCACTAAAATAAATTGTTATTTTTAGCAGAAAATTACGGTTTAAAAAGGTTACTTGCCACTTTGTGCTGATATCCACTACAACTGCTGTATTTAAACATTTAAATCGTCTGGAAAACTTTTTGTACTGACGTTACTGTTCCAAGAAGCGTTCTTCTAAAGGAGTTAGAAAATCGTAATTGTATTTTAATAAATCATGTGTTTAAATACACTAGTCACACAGTCAATCGTATCGCAATTGTTTATAAATATTAAGACTTGAATTTTTCTCAAAATACAGTTTACGACGTAAACTACGATTTCCCGTGAATTGCATTGAAAAATGTGGAAAATTAACGACTCACGAGCCCTTTGAAGAGAAGGTGCTCGCTAAGTAAATTGTCCGGCGGCCGGCGGCGTGGTGGTGGGGAACCTCGTCCGAGTTAAAAGTTCAAATTGATGCGCGCTGTAAATTTTGCAATATCTCGGCTACTATTCATCGTAGAAACTTATAAAACGAAAAAATAACAATGGGCATATTTACGAATTCGTAGAATAGCCCTGAAAAAATGCATCTTTTATACTTAATTTTTTTTAATTTACAAAAATGTCACAAAAATTATTGTTAAACGAAATAGTAATTAAAATTTCAATTTCGGAATTATTTTACTATTATTAAATAAATAAATGAAGCTATCGTTCATTTAAAAGGTATTTTTTTACATATTAAGGCAAAGTAAACTTGTTTTTTCAATATTTAATAGCTATTTAATTACGATTTAAATGTAAAATTAAAGTAAAAATTCATAAATTATTTTCAATAATCTCGCGCATAGGACTTTTTTCGAGTAAAAATCTTATTTGCTTGGCCTACTTAGTGAAAATGGTTGTAGAGCATTCAAAAAAGGAAATTGAAGCTTGGTGTTTCTAGTTTTAGAATCTGAGTCAAAAATATTTTTCGTTGGCCATCTTTAAGAAATCAAGCGGAAAAAAAAAATTTCTCCATAATTTAAAGAAAATTCAAGCAGGATTTTGTAAACTTCGAAGTATCCTCAATAATCGCTTTTTGTTACATTTTTTTTTTTTGAGGAAATAACTAAAAATGTTTTTTTTGCTGACAGGTGGAGTTGCCAAAAAATATTGTTCCTGGACCTTTTGAAAGCGAAGCAAAATTGAATTGAATTGATTTTTTAAACGTTAAATTTTGTATGATTTCTTAAAAAAAAATAACTTCCAGGCTTTTGAAAATCATCTAAAGATTCTGTATTTTTTTATCTTTTAATTTTTGTGACTAGTTTAATCTCTACCAGCGCGGATTAGAAATATTGGGAGTAATGAAACGGAGCAGATATTTATGTTCTCCGAAGTTCTTTCGCCGTGAAACTTTTGTTCCTTGCATGATTTAATCGTCGGGAGTTAAACTGCAAAACTCAAACTCAACATTTTGTGCAAGTGATGATATACATTTACCCAAGATTATATATCGAAAAGCCCCGCGAATGGAATAGGGAGCCTCAAAACTTTTTATTAACTTCGTTCTATCCTGTCTTGTTTGGTTTTTAGAAGCAGAGTTGTACTTTCTCAAACGATGTTTGAACTGGCCAAATTTATTTGAAGGTGTACCATTGTTAGGGGGGTAAAATGAGGGAAGGTTGTTTCATAACTTCGTAAGATGATGTCACATCAAAGACAAAAGTTCACGTATTTCAGGATTTTCCTGAAAAATGAATAATGCGCCGGAAAATGGATACCTTTTGATTTTACTTACTGTTGATTTTACTTACTGAAAAATTGTATACTGTAGAGCAGTGGTCGCCAACCTTTTTAATGTGTTGAGCTACTTCGATAGTTTTGGAATAGATAGTGAGCTACCTATCTGTAATAGACGTAAGCCAACCGAAATGAAATAATGCACAGTTGTATTCCACCACACATTTATTTCGTTACATAAAATAATAAACAATATATAATAAAAATAAACTAATATTATTTTAGTACGAGTACATACTGCTCATAAAAAATAACCAGAGATGTTTAAAAAATAAACAAAACTTTTATGCTATTTACGGTTACGATACGATATGATTTATGGAACTAAAACACTATAAAAGCAACAAAAAGAATAATGCACTATTTTAATTCATGTTCAATGAGAGGGCTGACACTCAGACTCATTAATAATGTTTTTAATGTTTGCAGTATAATTTGATACAGCCATTCGAATACAATTATCCAAATGTTCATCTGTAAGTCGATTGCGGTATTTGTTTTTAATTAACTTCATATTTGAGAAAGAGGATTCACACAAATATGTTGAACTAAATAACGCCTTTACTTTCAAGGCAACGCGACCTAAAACTGGATATTTTTCTTGGCTTACTAAAGGCCAGATACATTTTGTATTTGAGTTTAACGATCTTAAAGTTAAATCATTTTGAAATGCAATTAGTTCCATTTCTGTCGCAGCGATGTCTTCACCAAAGTTCTGCATAACACAAGTTGCGAACTGTTGGACATCAATTTCCATGAAGGGTAAAACAACAAATTGCGCCACTAAAGCAATTCCGTTGAAGTCCTTAAAACGATTTTTGAAGTTATCCTTCAAGTTAGAAATTATTTCCACATGATATTTACTTTCATAAAGTTCCAATGGATTTTGAGATATCTTTTCTGAAAGAATAGGAAAATGCTTGGTATTGCAGTTAATTAGGTTTTGTTCCCAAAATTCAAGCTTATTTATAAATGCATTTATATCAGAAATCATTTCCGCTAGTTGTTTGTCTTTACCCTGAAGCTGCAAATTAAGTTCATTTAATTTTTCTGTAATATCCACAAGAAAACCAAAATCTCTAAGCCAGGTTAAATTTTCCAGTTCCTGAATCGGTTCATCGCGTTGTTTAAAAAAATGAACTATAGCAGGTAAGACATCATTAAAACGTTTTAGCACTCGTCCCCTACTCAACCATCGAACTTCAGAGTGAAGAAGTAGTTCCCCGTATTGACAGTCAATTTCATCGGCCAAGGCTTTGAATAACCTTCTTTGTAACGCTTGAGCTCTAATTTTGTTTACAATTTTTACTACCAATTTCATAACGTTGTTTAGCTTTAAAAAATTTCCACATAATGCTTGCTGATGGATAATGCAGTGGTAAGAGAGGAATTGGGGAAAACTTTCATCTTTGCGACATAACGCCACGAGACCCTTATCACAACCCACCATAGATGGAGCGCCATCGGTTGTCAAGCCTACCATTTTTGATATTGGAATTTTCTCAGTGGAAATAAGATTAATGAGATGAGAAAACAAGTCTTGTCCAGTAGTATGCCCTTTCAGAGGAATAAACTTCAATAGATCTTCTTTAACCGTAAAATCACAGAAAACCATCCTAACGAACACGGCCATCTGGGAGGTGTCAACTACGTCATTTGATTCGTCCAATTGCAGTGAAAAATAAACACAATTATGCAAGTCACTTTTCAACTGTAAAAAAATATCATTACTCATTACTTCTACTCGTCTCATCACTGTATTAGCAGAAAGTTGCAGAGACCGTATTGAAGACACTATCTCGTCTTTATTTCTAAAGTTGGCAAATAATGAATCTGCAGCTTCTAAAAACGCCTGTTTTATCATTTCCCCGTCTTCATAAGGTTTCTTCTTCTGTGCAATTATCTGGGACACACGGTATGACGCTTCAGTTGCGGCCTTATTTTTGTCGACTGTTCTTAAAAATACTGATTGTTGTCCAATTAACTGGTTTTTTAATTGTTTCAGTTTTTCCTTTCTGGCGGCAGAATGTAATGGGAATGATTTCTCAAAATTTGAATGTACAGTTTTATGATGCCTCTCAATATTTCCTTTTTTAGCAACGGAGACAGAAGTATTACATAACAAACACACATTTTTGCCTTTAACTTCTGTGAAAAAATATTGTTCTTCCCATTCCGAATGGAAATGGTATGTTTTCACTTTCTTACTACTACTTGCCATATTTTTAATTGCGGGCCAACGCTAACCAAACCGCTAAATTTTGTGTCGTTCAGTTTTAAACTGCGCCTGGCCGCCGCACCTTACGTATTTATACCGTTCAAAGCAAGCCAGATCGTTCCCGAACCCAAGCGCGTTGTCGCGCTGATCGATTCTAGTCGTTGAAAACTGATCATACTTTTGCTGATGACACATCTATAGCCATGTGGGTTTGGGATTTACACAACATTATGGGTTTTATGAACTCCTTGGATTATTTTTTCTTTTTAGTGCATATTAATAAAAGCTTGTTTTTAAAATATTTTTTTTTTACTTTTTTATGTTTCTAATAGAAACCTTACTGAGAACCATTGACTTCACTATTATAGAATTTATGTATAATATTATAGATCAAGTAAAGTATGTAATATTGTCGGTGTTAGACAGAACTGTTAAAATGTGTACCTTTGACAAATTTTCTTAAAATCTTTGAAAATGTATACCAAATATGCTAGATCAATTTGCGTTCATTTAGAATACATTTTTTATCCTCCTACCTCGTATGTTGTCAGTACGTTCATTGCACACAAACATACCTCACTTGAATACACCGAAATTAGGTACCTACTAGTACACTTGAAGGTACTTAAGTGAAAGACAGCGTCCGTAAAAATAACAAATCGACGCATATACATCAACCCGCTAACGTTGTGTTTCTTATGGTATCTCCAAGACACTATCTTAGTGATTCTAAAGAGCTACTACGTATGGTGATTTTTTTGAGGGGAGGGATGGAGGGGGAAGGAAGGGGGAAACAAAAGTACTATAGTAGGATCATATTCGATGCAAGGTAATAAATCATTGCCTGTCAAGGGATCCAGTGCCATACGCTTTTAAGGGTTTTAGAAATTGAATAATTTCTTTATATATTATGAAGGGACAAGGGGATCAGTTCAGGTCTGGCACCTTTGGGTTCCTACAAAAATTCCTTTATTCTAATAAACTATTTATTTTAAATGTAATTTATTATAAATCCAATTTGTTTTTTAATTTCCACATATGTACTACATTTTACACCTGTACTCGCCACTGTTGTTTACTTGTTTTTTTTTTTGGAAGCGCTCTCTGTTTTACGATCAAGCTCGCCAGGTTAGTATTTGACGTATAACCGACCACTTCGTACACTCGATGCACCTGGGCGACTACAGCTACTATCAGAACAGAGTGCGTATGCAGCGGTATTTCAGATTTTACATTGAATTTGATTTTAAATTTGAAATGGTTCATCTTACGCCTCCTAAAAATGATGATACGATTTTCCTTTGATAAAAGACCGACAACTTTTTGCTCTACTTTGCATCGAATACGATCCTACTATAGGTACATCAATTCATACCAGTTATATGGCTTACAATTAGGATCAGTTAAGTTTCTCATAATAATGCTAGCAACTTATTATTAACTGTGGTTGATGTTTGTTCATTAAATCTGTTGATATCAAATCGGAACTTCTAAGCCATGCAATTTATATGGATTTTCTGTATTGTTGTGTTACTCTAAATTCTGATTTCCTCTATTTTTTTGAGTAAACATAGGTATAGGCATTGCTTCATAGAAAAAAGTAGTTAAAATTTCGGGTGCTATTAAATTAGAGGGTTGAAATTGAAGATAGGGGTGGAAAAGCACTTTTACAGTTTTTTAAATATAGCACGAAAACGAAGCAAAATTTCGATATAGTTCAAAGGAAAAATTTTGTAGAGATTTGAATTTCTCATCGAAATGGCTTATTTAAAAAATGTAAAAGGAAAATTTTCTGGAAAAATTCGTTAATAAACAATATTAAAGAAATTCTGGCTTTTACTCTATACACTGAGCTCGTAAAGTTTGGAATAAATTCGAAAAATCGTTACTGAAGGGTTTTGACAGGAAATGCTCGGACACGTCAACTTTAGTTTATAAAATGTCACTTTTTTTAGCAATCGACTTTTTTTTTGTTTTGTTTGTTTTTGATCTATGACGTCATCGGCAATTTTTTTAAATGGCAACCCATATTTTTTTCCACGGATTTCGATAGAGCACATTTTTCTGAGTACGAATATGTCAAAAACGCATGACCTTCAAGATGGAAGTTTTCGAGATATTCGGTTCCAAAGTTTCAAGAATGCATTATACAAGCGATGACAAAATACTAATCATTTATCAAGGAAGCGCTGGAAAAATTACAGTTTTGATAGTTGAAGTTTGTTCTCGCAAGTTTGTGTTTTAAACTGTCTATTATCTCGAAAACTTCCATCTTGAAGGTCGTACGTTTTTGACATAATATTCATGCTCCGTAACTGATCATAAAAATTTCGATTCTTTCCCTTTCACTCAAACGACGGACCATTTTCAAATAAAATGAATTCTGATAGAATAATGATTAATCAACTTAAAATAAAACACAAACTTGCGAGGACAAACTTCAACTATCAAAACTGTAATTTTTCCAGCGCTTCCTTGATAAATGATTAGTATTTTGTCATCGCTTGTATAATGTATTCTTGAAACTTTGGAACCGAATATCTCGAAAACTTCCATCTTGAAGGTCATACGTTTTTGACATATTCGTACTCAGAAAAATGTGCTCTATCGAAATCCGTGGAAAAAAATATGGGCTGCCATTTAAAAAAATTGCCGATGACGTCATACATCAAAAACAAACGAAACAAAATAAAAGTCGATGGCTGAAAAAAGTGACATTTTATAAACTAAAGTTGACGTGTCCGAGGATTTCCTGTCAAAACCCTTCAATAACGATTTTTCGAATTTATTCCAAACTTTACGAGCTCTGTGTATGTATAGCTACTTGAAATATTTAATAATAATAATAATAATAATACATTGAATTAAATTCATTACATCTGGTTGGCTATTACAATAAATTAAATTAAACTAAATGCACACATGTACATGTAAATTTAAAGATTAGAGTGTTTGTAATGCTATAACCTTTCAAACTGATCTACTATTTAAATTATAGCACAGAGAGCACAAGAATATAACTAATATTTTAATCATAGCACAGAAAACAGAAATGTAGGAGAAAAAAGGAGAGGAGACAAGCAATGCGAATATACAATGCACCATATAGGTACAAGTTATTACTAATAAATATTGAAAACATTCTGATGTTGTTTAATGTATAATTTTACACAGTTTTTGAATTTTTTTAAATGTTCAACTTTCTTTATTTCAATTGGAAGCATGTTATAGAGTTTAGGGCCATAGAAAAATATTTAATGTTGCGTATGGGCTTTTTTAAATAAAGGCAGGCTTACAGATAAATTCTTTACAAATCTAGTCTCTTTATTTTTTTGCACAATATATGTAGTTTTATTGTTGAAAGTCCACAGCAAACAATGATAGGTAAAAATATTTCTTACATTAAAAAAACATGTTTCCTTGTATAACTTGAATATTGATTTTAAAATTTGAATTAGAACAACATTTGAGGTTATAAACAGATTTGTTATATAAAAATGTTGTGTAAAATAATAAATAATGGTACTTCCTTCTCGAGTATTTTCGTGTTTTTTTTTAATTTATGAGCACCCTGTATATCTAATCTAAGATGTTTGTATGACAGTCTCATTTCTTCGAGGGGTAAAACGTTTTATAAAGTGACATTTTTCGATAAAGTCAAAAACAAAAGGGTTTATCCTCTTGTCAACTCGATCCGTGGACACACTGTATACACATTATTAATAAACTTTGTTGTACTTAAATTCTCAAGTTTTTACTAAATTCTTTTATCAAAAAAAGTAAAAAAATAAAAAAAATCTTATTTATTGCTTTCTTTAAAATTGTTTATTAACGATTTTTTGCATAAAATTTTCGTTTTACATTTTTTAAATAAGCCATTTCGATGGGAAATTCAATTCTCTAAATAATTTTTCCTATGAACTATAGCGAGATTTTGCTTCGTTTTCGAGCTACAATTAAAAAACTGAAAGGGGTGCATTTTCACCCCTATCTCCAATTTCCACCCTCTAATTTAATAGCACTCCGCGGTTTTTTCATCTAAAACGACCATTTGAACGATTCATGCAATAAAATATCTTGAACGTCATAGTTCCTTTTAAAATCTTATATTCAAATAACCTATTTTATAAAGTTAACCAACTGAAGCAGGTCAAACATCGAAAAGAATAAAATACGTGTATTAGCGTCACCCAATCAAATTGTTAGGCTCGTAATGGTTCCGACACATATGCAGAAGCAAACAAATTACCCCGTTCGGCCGGCCAGAGGCGAAATATCACAAGAGGGAAACATTATGCAACACATCGTGATTACATTAAATCCGCTAGAGGAATGGCCACGGGAAGGGTGGTCAGCAGAGTTAACAAAGAACGCGAATCACGGCACGTTCATGGCTACAACTCGCCAGAGAATCATCGTCGTCCATCGAGGCGCACCTCGTTAGGACGCCACTGGCCGCTGTTACCTGGGGCGGATACGTTTTTCCCTCACGCATTAAGGTTTTCCAGCTTACGCGTGGGCGATGTAGTCGGCTTCATTGGGTGTATAGGGGAATGGGAATAATGCTTGCAGTGGCCTGAGATAATAGAAAACCTCTTATGGATTGTATTTTTGTTGAATTTTAATGGGAATAAAACAAAGGATCCTGTTTAAATCTAATTTCCAAATGGAGTTTGTCAGTCGTATTTTTGTTGAATGCCATAGGAATAAAACAGAAAATAGTATATTAAACAACAAGCTTTACAAAGCAAAAAAAACAAAGTTTTACTATAGTCTGTTTAGAAATGAAAGAGAGTAATAAAAGGTTATTATGTATGCAAATCGTAAATAAATGTAGTACTGGTACTCTTATAAGTAAACAATATAAAATATTATTATCAAAATATTTATTTAATTTAATGAATAGACTTTTATTCCACACAAAAATATATGTATTTTGAAAATTCAAATTATAGGGAGTAAATGTAGTGTTGTATAAATGTACAATAAAGAAAATAAAAAAGTAGGTATATTAAAATTCATCCTCTGAATATTCTGATGAATTATCTTCGTCTCCTAGGTTGATAACGATAGGTTCCACAGTAACGCAAATTAATTTATCGAGTTCCCACATTTTCTTCTCTTCTTTTTGTACATGATGTATACATCTTTGCCACTTATCTGCAGTTACTCGTTCCAAGGAATTTTTTAACAAAATTTTCACGTCACTTAATTTAAACGTCGTATTATTTCGCGCTACATCTCCTTTTACCTGCGCCCAGACTAATTCGATTGGGTTAAGTTCACAGTGATAAGGTGGTAACCGTAGTACCGTTATTTGGCGATTTGTTGCCATTTCATCGATAACATATTTTTTCTGATCTTTATTAAGATTGACAAGTGTCAAAAGTTCCTTTTTCACCATATTTGTTTCAAAAGAAATGTTTTTTCCGGATAACCATTGAATTATATCGGCTTTCCTCCAAGCAGTCGTAGGCGTCCGCTCGGTCTGCCGTGAATGGTAACTGGCATTATCCATGACAATTACAGACCCCGGAGGAATAAGATCCAACATCTGTGTAAAATACTCTTCGAAAACATCTGCGTTCATGTCTTCGTGATAGTCACCTGTATTTTTAGATTCAAATAAAAGTAAACCGCCATCTACAAAACCACTGGCACTACCTATATGTGTCACTATTAATCTTCGCCCTTTACCTGAAGGTGCCTTGAACCCTGTTGAAAGTCCATCCAAAAATGCTTGTCGAAAACTTTTTACATTTTTATCTTGCCATACTTTTGTTACAGTATATCCCTCGTTGACCCAAGTTTCGTCTAGATAATAAATATTCCTCCCTTCGTCACGGAATTTTCTAATTGATCTTAAGTAGGATCTTCGCCAACAAATAATTTCATCTTTATCGATAAGAACTGACTTCCTGTTCTGCTTTTCCCAGCAAAAATTCAACTCTCGTAAGACGGCCCATAATTTGCTTCTACTGATTTTTGGCAAATCGTTGTCCTCTGAAAGTTCACTTAAAATTTTGTTTAGCGTTGGTATTTCTTTTTTAAAATAAAATGAGTGTACTTTAGTCACTAAACACATGCTAATATTTCGTTTCAGGTAATTATCGGGTAACACTAATGCTAACAGGTAATGGGTGTACATTAGTATATTTCACTGGCTCCTGCCCTATGATGTATCCAGTAAAATATACTAATGTACACCCATTACCTGTTAGCATTAGTGTTACCCGATAATTACCTGAAACGAAATATTAGCACGCCCATGGCCGGTTCTTATCTCGGGGTTTTATTACTCTCTTTCATTTCCAAACAGGGTATAAACGAATATAGCTTTTGAGTACGAGCGAGCGCAGCGAGCAACTTAAAGCTATACGAGTTTAGTAAAACTGCTTTTCTTACGAGATTTGTTTATATCTACTATTGTTTCTCATTTTGTATTAGTAAGTAATTATAAGCAAATAGTGATAGATATAAAAGCATTACAAAGGTAGAATTTTTGTCAGTGGCGGCCCCTAAGGGAGATACAATAAAAATTTTATGTTTCGTGGGTCTTTTTTGGTATTTTTTGATTTTCAAATAAAAATAATAATAGTAATAACATTTTATTATTCAAAATTATTTATGTTACTGTTTACCACAAAACATCTACTTAACTGTGATATTAAACCCTGATTTAGTAACAGTTACATAACAACTACAATAACAAAATAATAGTACAAAAGAAAAATGAAATAAAAATTATAACTTTCTCATGGCACAATTTGATACATTTATTTTGCAGTAGGAATTTTTGAACAAGTAATGAATTATTTAAATTGATTTTACTAGAAAACAGATCATGCTATTAAAATCTAATAAGAGTACCTTTTGTATGCAAAATATGATTAAATTTTCATATTTTCGGTTCAGGAAGTAGAAAAAATTGGGTAAGTACAAAAAAAATTGTAAAATTTGTCCCATGATCCCGCATTTTCTTAGGTCCCTGTAGCAAATTTTAATTTGTGTATTGTACCGATTATTAGGCATATAAATAGTAACACAACCCCAACATTTCGTGATTTAATATTAAACCGTTTTGAAGTTATGAAATAACTGTTTCCTGAGTTACCCCTTCAAGGGGTGTATCTTCCTTAGAGACCGCCACTGACAAAAACTCTACTAAGTGCATACTCGCCAATTTTGAGTACTTATTTCGTTAACACCTTGTATAGTAACAGTTAAGTTTCATTTTTGTGAGTCGAATTGATTCTAATTTATATATTTCTTTCATTTTTGTTTTTTTTTTAATTATATATTTTTATTAGTTCTTAACTCTTGTATTTATACCTCACTTCACATGTAAGTTAATTCAAATAAATTCTAAAAAATTTCAAATTCTTAAAAAAATATACAGGGTGAGTTGGGATAATCGCTCCAAACTCCAGGAATGGATTCTATACGTCAAAATAATAAGAAAAAGCTCAAATGTTGTTAAGCAATTTTTATTTGTTTTAAGAAGAAGAAGAAGAATAAGTTAAGAAAGTGTTTAAAGGTCAATGGTGGTGTTTTTGAACATTTAATCAAATAACGCTATAATTAATAGAATATCTTTGCGTTCTGAATCCATTCCTGAGTTTGTTGCGACTTTTCCGACTCACCCTGTATATTACCTGCTATTCTAATTCAACCATGACACATTATTTCTGCATTTTAGCGACTTTACGGGGATTGATAACTTAGATTAATAATAAGTAATCTGTTTGAGGCTAAGAATATTTTGGATTGAAAACATTACCTACTTAGAAAATTAGAATATAACAAATTAGAAACGATTTTAAACTGCATGTTAATTTTACCAACGTGATTAATACCGAATTTCCTTTGTCACGTAGAATATAAATTTATTCTGGTAATCAGACATAACTAATGGGATTCTAACATAATTACAACAATTACTTAGTAATATATTGCAATGTATGACACATTATGTCATTACATCAATCGTACACCATTCACTGAATTATATGTGCCATATCATCGGTATTATCCTCTAAAGTAGTTACCTATGTGTCCAATAAGAAAATTACACACATTACTTGCCTCTGCTTGCATGTGTTGGGCAATATTTTCTGTCGTCCTATTATTATTTAGATTGTCTGATAAAGTAGACACAATATAATTTAGAAATTTGTGTTATGTATAAATTCTAACTAGTATAAAATCTTTCTGTATGTTTAGCCAAGAGAATGTTATTGTGTATTAACAAAAATTATAATAGACAGATATATGAATGGATAGATAGAACTTTATTGACGTTTATGTAGTATACCAATGATTCTCGAAGAGGTCTATATCGACCCTAGGAGTTGTCTATGAACTGCAAGTGTCCATGTCAGCGAAAACAAAAATTGGGGTGCATGAAATGTAAATGGGGGTCCACGGGAATGGATCCCATTTAAGCAGGTCGTGACCGAAATTTTGGCTTTCCATAAATGGAATAATAATATGTAGTTACTCACCTGAACGTGGCTTTCGGATGAAATCTTAAGTACTGACTAAAATCATTTACTTTTGTCCTTAAACCGCATACATTTTAATGATATATTGAACAAGAATATCCTTTGGGTACAACTAGTTTAAAGCTCGAATGACGTGGACTACTTTTTCGTGTTTTGTCTTCAGGTTACTTTCACCATTAACAATTCTTAATGGAATTGGGAACTGAATCATTACATTTTCATAGACACCATAAATTATATTTTATCACGACAGTTGATGCCGTTGCCGTATACATTTAACTCCTGAGGTATATCTTCAAAATTTTGATGACTTAAAGCTTTAAAGCTGAAAGTTTATTACCACTTTTTAATTGGGCTGTATCGTATTTTAATTCCACGACAACAGCTTCAAGTTGAGCCACATCAGTGCGAATTCCATTAATAACTTTAAAAACAAATTGTAAGTCATTCTTGACATTACTGATAACCTCATAAATATGTATCCTACTTAAATTATTACGAAAAGGACCTAAAAGTTTAATGTGATGGCGTGGGGTAGTGCCGCAATATCGGGACAGCTTACATGAGCAGGTCAGGTCTGTGCGGTCTGTGGTTGCGTGGTATACATGG
The DNA here is from genome assembly GCF_000390285.2 of Anoplophora glabripennis. Taxonomy (NCBI): domain Eukaryota; kingdom Metazoa; phylum Arthropoda; class Insecta; order Coleoptera; family Cerambycidae; genus Anoplophora; species Anoplophora glabripennis. The sequence goes on along the minus strand of NW_019416373.1, from coordinate 95,594 downwards.
CGTTTGATTGATTTTGCCGTCGTACCCATTTCAAAATAGTTGCGGTCCCTAAAATATTTGGTATATCTAGCTTAAATAATGTAATATTTAATATCGTTCGCAGCTATTGACTTGTGGTATCTTAGTGTTAGTATTTTATCACGTGGCAACAGAAATTATTGGAACAGTCACAGAACTTCTAAAAGATAAAATTAAGATATAGGCCAAGCAATAAAGCATTTCCTCATGACATAAAAATGAATTCAGCATACTTTCTAACTCGTGAATCATAATCTTAAATTTGTTATTAACAATTAACAAAGATTCGCACTTTTTGCCACAAATTGATTGTACATTTAAAAAAAATAAAATTATTTAAAAAACCAGTGGCGTACGATTTTTTTTTCAAAAAAGGTCCTCTACTCCCCCCCTTATAGGTAACTACACCACTGGACTGTATTTTGGAATAAGTTATACATGAAAAAATGAATTCATCATACTTTCTAACTCGTGAATCATAATCTTAAATTTGTTATTAACAATTAACAAAAATTCGCACTTTTTGCCACAAATTGATTGTACATATAAAAAAAATAAAATTATTTAAAAAACCAGTGGCGTACGATTTTTAATTTTTAAACATATTATGTAGACCCAAGTTATGATGCCAAATGCGAACTGTCAAAATTAATAGAAACAAGAAATTATCTAAATAAAGCCAGAGCCTACTGGACCATTTTAAGAATGTAAATTTCATCTAACGAATTACATAAAATTGTTTTTTATTTTTTTTCCTCGATAAGGGTCGCAGATACGAAAAAATCATAAGAGGCAAAAAAGATTCTCAACAAAACATAAAATTGAATTTTGATTTTAAAAAATATCACTCTGTAGAATATCACGATCACTTGGCATGCCCAATGATGTAAGTCCTACAGCGTAACCTATATTCCAAATTTAAGCTAAATATCTCAAAAACTGTGCGAGCTATAGAGAAAAAACTAAAAAAATCTTAAAATTTCAACACCCTGTAGATCGGTAACGAAGCGTTTGCGGACCTATGTTTATATGAACTTTTAGTCATGAAATAAGCCAAAGAATTACCCCCTCCCTTATATACACGATATTTAGGAACACCCTGTATATTTTTTCCAATTAAACTTTTACTACAAATTTAAATTTTGAAATAAGCTGGAAAACTTTTTGTCCACAAAGACTCCAATCGAAATTGTTCTGTCAAACGTTGCTATTTTGCGGTGTGCAATATTATTTTGACATTAGAGTTTATCCAGTATGTTAAAATTAAGTGAATTCTCGTACATAAAATGGAAGAACCAATTTTAATTAAGGTGATCAATTACATTGAACTGAAGTGGAGTTTTCGTCGACATCGAAAAAATGTTAGTTTTTCCCCGGTAATCGATTACTCTGCCATACACATTTATACATTTATTTAAACGTCTCCGCAAGCTACTAATCAAGTGATCGATCGACTTTTGAAGTCTCTCCCAAACAACCTGCCCGTTCTACTCGAAGTGAAATGGACAACCTTTGACTTTCACGTAAGGAATTAAGAATAACTTTTTGGTTACCGCTGACTTTAATTACAGGGAAACATTGCTCAGTTCATGTATAAGGTTTCGTTTTAAGGATAATTAAGATAACTGGTTGTCTGTTTTTGGATATATTTCTCGAAAAATTAATTTATGACATATTTATATACATATTTTTTAAATAGTATATAAAATTTTTATCGTATAACTTATTAAAATGATGTTCCAACAATTATTTATTATACTAGGTAATAATATACACTGTAAGGAAAATTGGACCTATTTTCACTCAATTTCACTCAATAATGTCCACACCTGATTGAGTGAAATTTTCATCTGTTGGTATGAGTACAACTAAAATTATATAAGTGAAACTAATAAGTAGTTTTAGTTTAAACAGTGTCAAAATTGAAGTGATGTAGTTTATCGTCGTGTGTAATACTCTATTCTTATATAGATATACATCAATTTTCTGACCATATAAATTTATTTACCGGGACATTGGTCAATAAAATAACTTAATATAGAAAATACCCAGTAATGGAATAGAGCATTTTTGCAGTTTTACGTCTGTACGTTTGTCTTTCTGGAAATGTTAATTGTACGATTATTTGATAAATAACAATCAGAAAATTAAAGTACTTTATCTACCCTTGATATTAAACTATTGCTTAAGGTTAAAATGCATCTGCATCTGATTTGAGTCGTAAAAGGCACACCTTAGCATTTGCTATAAAAAAAATGATTCTTGCTAACTTTAAATAATTAAATTAATACTAGATAGTATAGTTCAATAAACTAAACAGTACGGAATATACAAGACGTCCCTTAATTCAACTGTGGAACTTTTAGAGCTTGTTCTTTGATTGAAATTAATACTGAAAGTTCAAATCTACTAAGGCCAATTCTGAATTCTTACAAGATGCGTTAGATCCGTCATCGTTCACTAAAGGGGTAATTGCGAAAATTTGTAAAAATAAAGTAGGCGGATGTGATAACAAATAAATTGTTATTTATCATATTAATAAATTGACACTTTCTGTCAATTAGCCGGTAATTTAATAATGACATTAACATAATTTGCTATTAATTAATGAAAAATGTTTGATAGCTTATGACAATGGGACATGTATTAGGTAAAGTTATTTATCTGAAATAAAATTTAATACAAACGAAAAACAAGAAATGCAAAATTAAATTTAAAGAATATTCTCGAAATAATTTCCATTTTGCTGCAAGCATAACCTAATACGTCTGTTAAAGTTATAACGCACTCGCACAAACAGTTCTTGGTTATTGCGAAGGTCATCTGCTGCCTGAAATATTTTTAAGCGTAGTTCTTCTAAGGAGGCAACAGCAGTGGCATAAACAATACTTTTTATGTGTCCCCACAAAAAGAATTCCATAGGCGTTAGGTCAGGTGAACGTGCAAGCCAACAAACAGGGGCATCACGATCACGACCAATCCAGCGATTCGGGTAATTTAAATTTAACCATTCTCTAACGGCAAGTGTACTATGTGCAGGCGCTCCATCGTGCTTATATCACACCACCTGACGTGTAGTGAGCGGTACATCCTCAAGCAATGTTGGAAGATTTTCGCTCAAATGTCTAAGATATTCGGCCGCTCCAAGCCTGTGTGGAAGAATAAAAGGATCTACTAGAGTATCTCCTACAATTCCCATCCAAACGTTTAAACTGACATTATGTTGACATCTTGAAACAAATATTTCATGAGTATTTTCTTTCGACCATGAATGAACATTATAAAGGTTTAGTGCTCCTACCCTAGGCAAATCTGCTTCATCGGTGAAAATTATATTCATTAGGAAATTTAAGTCATGCCTGGAAATATTAATGTACCATTAACAAAAATCCACGCGGTTAGGTAAATCAGAGTCATTCAATTCTTGCACGGTTTGATGGTGAAAACGGTATAAAAGATTTTCATGAGCTACATTCCACACAAGACTGTGAGAAACTTGCAGTTGCCTGGACACCTGTCTTGTGCTTGTACAACAGTCTTATTCTAGATGTTCCAGTATAGCTTCCTCAGTTTCAACAGTTCGGACATTATGCTTTCTTCCGGCACCCTCACGATTGGGCTGAATTTTCCCAGTTTCACGAAGCCTTCTTTCCACCGAGGCCAATCTGATTTATTCCCAGAGACAATATGTACAATTGTATAAGGATGTGTCAAAGAAAACCTAAAAACTAATACAAGCCATAAAATGCACATACAAGTAAAAAAAGAAGTCAAAATACACAATTTCATCCAAAATATTCATTCAAGCTATATGGACATAGTTCCAATTAGAAAAATTTCAGTCGTTTTTTAAACAGACATAAGGTATTACAGTCTTTTATGTCACCTGGTAACTTGTTAAAAATCTTAAGGCCCAAACAGCTTGGTGAAATACCCCTTTAGTGAACGATGACGCATCTAATTTTTTTACTAGACAACTATCGGTTTTATCGAAAAATTACAACAGGTAAAAAAGTTGCGCAATAAATCAGTCTTCTCAATAAATATTTTTAAATAAATAATTTGCCTCATATAAAAAATGTCTAATAAAATATTGCAATGGGGTTGACTGTTTCACTCATTTATAAAATACGCCAATGATCGAACAAATATCGAAAAGTTGTCTCTTTATTATTAGGATACTCACTCTCGTGTCTCTAGCATTCCTCATGTTAAAGAAAATAAATAAAATGTTTACTTCAATCTTTATATTTTTGGCTCTACATTCACTGGTACCATTTTTGCTACTTCATTTGAAAATACTATTTATGAATATGTTTCTTTATCAAGTTTGTTTTTGTTTAAAAAACTGCACTGTTGAACAAAATGTCGTATATCACATGTAAGAGTACTATTATAACCTGGTGAGAAATTGTCACACTCGCATAAGCGTCCGTGCGTCTTCACACATCTCACTTGCTTCTTATAATGGCTTATTTCACTCACTTGTAATACGATGTACAATTTCGCAAGAATATTTTCTTGTTATCGTCACCCTAACAATAAACGTCTAGATTGCTTACAGTCTTAGCATAACACGACGTTATTTTCGTACAGCGAATACCCCGCACGTGAATTATACATTCCCGTAATAACGCCGACAACCGGCTCCATTGTTTCCCTGTAATAATATCGGATATTAGATAATAATATTGTTGTGAATGAGGCAGTTAACCATGGGTGGTATGATTTACAGTAAGTATTATTACGGCGGGCGGGCGCGCCGTCGACCAAGTTCATGCACACGTCGAAATGCGCGGATGGCATAAAACTGTGTGAAAACAGCTTGAGTTCGTTAATTAAATCCTAAAATTAATTAGGTTCGCCAGTTTTCAACTATTCACGCCGGAGAGCCACCTAATATTAGCTAACGTATGCGAGGTGCCTCAGTTTCAGCCGACCGAAATTCATTTTAACGTCGCCGTTATCACCAATTTTGGCTATCCGTTACTCGTATTGGAATCTGGCTAATGCCGGTTTATTTGGGGCGTAATCAGAATTTACAGCGCTGTTTTAAAATTTCAGCGGTGGAAATAAACAATTCTAAATTAGAGTATTCCAATTTTGTATTATACGAAGCGAACTGTGGTCGGTGAGGCGGAACTAGCGACATCTATCTGTCGTATTTTTAACGAGTAAATCATAACTAGAATTATGCACTAGACTGAAACAGGAATATCTAACAATTTTTACGTCATCTGTGATTAATATTTGTACATTATTAAATTTAACTGTTGCTAAAGAATCGAACTCTTCGCATCTACGAAGACAAAAATGTAGTGATTGAATGGTGAAGTAAGTTTATTTATATTAAACCAATTTTCAAAAGTTCTTTTGTTGGCAACTGTTTTGGAAAAAAAGATTGAATGTTGAGTAACTACAATTAACTGTGGTGGTGTCATCAGCAAATAAAATGACATCACTATTTAGTTCACAAGCAGGTAAATCATTTATGTATATTAAAAATAGTATAGGATCTAAAACGGATCCTTGAGGTACCCCATGTCTAATATTTCTTAATTCAGATCGGTATTGTAGTTAACATGTTGTTCTCGAACCATTAGCTAAGATTAAATTAAAATATTAGATTAAATTAATGCTGTTCTGATCATAATTATAATGACCTTTATAACCCTATATGGAAAGCATGGGAGAGATGAGCTTAATCTAAATTTGGAATAATATATTAGGTGTCTCATTTAAAAAATAGTATGTTAAGTTCACCCTGGTAATGCGTAACACCCTGTATATACGAAAATAATTTTAAAATGTGACTGCAAATATTTGTTTTATAATTAGTTTTACATTTTTTTTATCAACTATAATAGTACGTCTTAAATGTGTATCTACCTATTTTTTGGTGAATCAGAAACGAAATATTCTCTGACATATAGGAACTTTTCTTAATAAAGATTAATTAAGTAAAAGTAAAACATTATTGTGGCGATATATTTTATTAAGGCTTCTTTAAATGTCACGTATTTTGCAAGAGTAAAAAAAATCTGCTGTATAAAAGTAGATTTGCACAAGCAAGTACAATAAATATTTAATAAATTTAAATGCAGTAACATTAGTACCTAACAGTTTAATTATTTTTCAATTATTTTTCTTGTTATATTAATTGTATATTAACCTAAATTTGATACATAGCAGAAATAATATTTGCATTGTTTTAATTAGCAGTACCTTCCTTACTATTTCATACAGGGTGTCGCGCTTCTTTGTTTTTTTGACCGATTTCAAAATTATTTTTTTTAGAATGTAGGATTAAAAACTCTATCTAAATGTAATGTTGCTGTTTTTATTAATTAAATGTCAACTAGCACGCGTTTTTTTGCCGTCAAAACAGCTAATTGGTATTAGCGATTTTTTTCCAAAAAAAACAATGATGTAGGTTAGTAAATGACAATGCAAACAATCTAAGACGTGTCTATGTCAATAGAACGGTGTGACGTTACAACCAGTGAGAAACCTGTTGCTGTATCCAACAAATTTGAACTTTGTACCAATTGATAGCTAAAAAAAAAATATATTGTAATATTAATGAAAATATTTACAATACATAATACATTTCATTCTTTATGTCACTTTTGCATCAATTTTAAACTATTTATCAACTTTTATATTGAATTAAAAGTTCTCTATTATACTTAAACAGTCTTATGAGATCTAGTGGAGCTCTTTCTGTGTCTTATTCTGAAACGAGAATACCTGATAAATTCTGTATATTCTACAGAAAATTAACGTTACTGTTAAATGCTAATTAATTTACTTGTATCACTTCCGAAATGTCGCCTTCGGCATTAAACAATTTTTTGCGACTTATACACCTAACAGACTGGATAATTACAGGATATCATTCTAGTGTACATTTGCTGGTGGCACGAGACTTAAACTACAAAAAGTGCTTTGTAATAGGGCAGTATTAATTCCACGACGACATTTACATTTAAATGAAAAGGCATTCCAGGGGAATGAATGAAACCACAACGTCGCGTTACAATAAAATGTGGAATTTTACCTAATCCATTTTGCTGTTCTGCTTTATACATCGCTAATTATACATTCTAGGTCCCCACATCTAATAGTATCTCAGCGGGAGGGACGTGCACGCTACAAGTTAATCAGTCACTGGAAAAAAAACACGACTCGTAGGTAGATCAGGACGTAGAGCAGGGGCTAATAGATTTAATGGTGTGTTAGTTTTTGCGTTTTATAGAGTGTCCTAATTCAACTAAATTTACTTCCATTCTAAGTTGATCCATTTAACCGCTAGAGTTAACAAAAGGAATTGTATTTTTCAAATAACTGAAATGTTTTGTAAGATTTTCTTGAAATTTCGTATGCTAATAATTCTGTCACTTTATGACATAAAAGATCATAGCACTTCGGTCGCTATGTGGAAGAACATTTAAATGATCAGCACCCAGGCAGATTGATAGACACGATGTTCCTATTCACCGGCCACTACGTTCACCTGACTTGAATCCCTGAGATTTTTTTATTTGGGGGCTTTGAAACAGAGAGTGTACTCTGTAAGTATTGATACGAAGGGACAGCTGCTGTGGAACATAATTGAATATGCTGTTCACAGTTTGTATAATGAGAAGATAATAAGATGATAAGATGATTTGAATACTGAGAAGATAAAGACGGTGATTATACACATAACGGTTTTTATGAGAAAACAGTTACTCTGTTGCTGTTTTCAGATAAATTACTTGAGAAATGACGTAATTATTTCAAGTTTGAATAAAAAATGCATTAGTATTGACCTAGTAAAAAAAGTAACGCTTAACAACAAAACTAAAAAAAAAACAACATTTTTTTGTCAACTTTTATGCCCTCTAACGGTTAAATGAAGCAACTTAGGATAGAGTCGACTTTTTAAAATCTTATTTTGACCGCCCCTGTATTATCTCTATTCCCTTGAGGTATATGTTTCAATCTTATCTAACTGATCGCTATCAGTTTGTTCAGTATCGTAGTTTTAAATTGTACACCTTTTCTCAGATTTCCGGCGTTCCCCAGGGTTCAATACTAGGTCCGCTTCTATTCATAGTTTTTATTAACGACATTGTTAATGACCTAAATGTTCGCTACCTTCTGTACGCTGATGATGTGAAGTTATATTGCAGAATTGACGGTTTGTGTGATTGCGAAAATTTGCAACGAAGTCTTTTGACATTTAATTATTTGTGTGTTAACAACAAATTGCCATTGAATGCAGCTAAATGTAATGTGATGTCTTTTGGGAGCTTGCTGCAGCCACTGCTGATTACATGAAGACATTAACGATTTTGGTGTATTTGACCCCCAACTTAGGTTTGCGCGGCATGTGGAGCTTTCCATAGCGGGGGCATACAAACACTTGGGCTTTATTTTACGTAATTCCACTGAATTTAGAGATTTCACTACTCTTCGTCTATTATACCCTACGTTCGTCAGATGTTTGTGGCTTAATTTTAAATTGTAATTTATCTTGTAATTGGGTTCTGACCGTTGGGTATTTCATTTCAATAAATAAGTAAATAAATAAATATATGAACGCGGGAATATACAAGGAGTGATGTTTACGAACAGTAAAACCTATGAAATATTCAACTCTAAAACTCTATAAAGCTTGCAATATTTCTGTTTCATTGAGTTTTTTTAATGCTGACAAATGCTTGTGCCTGACAATGTTTCTTTTTGTTTCAGGTAAGTTTCTTCCGAGTTTTTTTAATCAACCTACTACATATAAAGTAAGTAAATACTAATTATATCAACCTTATTATTATTTAACTGTCATTTGGTTCCATAATTTTATGACAAAGACAAATTACTATAGCCACATATTATTTTTACTGCTAAATTTATTTACTGAACAGTTATTTGACTTACAAAAACCTTCTACTTAAACTGTTACGGTTCTGATATTATCCAGAGCATTAGTAGTAATGATATTTACACTATAAACTACCACCAACCGCCAACGTGAAACCAAAACTTCCACCAAAAGCTCTGGCTTGACACAAAAGCTATAATTATGCATAATGCACCTAATTAAGTTCTAGTGCTTTGTGCTTGTGGTTAGTTTATTGAAAAATTTCAGAATCCAATATTCTGCACACACTATTTGATTTAGAATATTTTGAAGCCAACAAAATAATTTTGTATTTTTTTGCCAGCTATCCATTGCATCTATTTTTGGTGAGTTAGCATAAATAGCAACAATGTTATTCAAATTGTTTATAAGCGAAAAACGCACGGTTTTTTAATGCACAATTTGAGAATGTTAATGTCAAAAAAACGGTGATATTTTTTAATAGGTCGCTTACTTACGTCTTTAAGATTACAATGACGCTTTCAGAATCATGTTTGGTCGAAATTTAACGTACAGAGGCTTAAAGTTAATAAATTTTGTAGCCTCCGTTATAAGCAAATAGAATTGTGCGGAAACTATTGCACCTACAGCGCCCACTTTTGGCACACTTTTGAAGTATGACAAAACCATCAACTTGTCATAGGTTTTATAAAATTTTAACAATAAATGTGATAGTTATAAAAATTAAAAAATGGGTACTTTTCTTATTTTTTGCAATAACTTTTTTGTTTATTAACCGATTTTAATTTATCAAGTCTCATTTTGTAGATAATTTTACTCCCTATAAGCTGTCTGTGAGTCACTTTTCGCTAAAATTGATGGTTTTCCCTGCAAAGTGAAAAAACTGTTTCCCTCATTTATTTGTTTAAATAGAAAAGTTAGCTAATAAATGTTTTTGACTCACGATATGGGAGATGTCTTGTATTATGTTCCTTTAGACAATTTTACAGTAATCTCGTGGATATAACTTTTCGAGTTTCTCTTTTATATTCACTAATTTTCCTGATGTATGATGAGCTCAAACGTAATATTTTGGTGTCTAGTATCTCCAGCTTAGTGTTGACCCTTTCTTTCTAACTCATCCTGTATATTTGATCCCATAGCTTCCCAAGATAAGCGAAACTTTCTGCCAAGAATAAATTTTCTCGAAAAATCAACAATAAAAAAGTTTACAAGAGTGTTGCATGCCGTCCGAGGACCACTGTATTTTATAATCACGAAAAATCTTTTATTGTGTTTTTTTTTTCTTTACCTGGGGAGTTTATTTAGATACACCAATGTATAATTACTTAATCCGGCTACATATTTGAGTACAAGCCGCGAATTATTCAAATAACTCTTCGAAGGTGTAATATACAGGAACAAGTAGCGTGATCAGAATAAATTTTTTACCTAAATATGTAAATACACCCAAACCATTTACTAAGCGAGGTTATCACTCAGCAAAACTAACGTGTAGCGTTCACTTCCTCCATTCATGCATAAAAAATTGAAGTAATGTATTAGCCGACCAATATTTACAAATAATTTAGTGTGTTACAGCAGGCTATTATAATAAACAAATAATGTTACACATGCATTACAACTATAATCATGCCAGACCAATTTATCATCAAGTATATTTACTTTTTGTATATTGGATTTACCATAATTACATAGTGGTTCATTTACCCACACATACAGCGAGGGGAATTGATAAAACATGAAGCATGCGTTAAATTTATAGCAGTTTGTCGGGGTTAATATATGCATGTTGCATAATTCTAACAAATTCATTTAGATTCAATAAAAAAGCGGATTAATTCGCTGATATACATAAAAATTAATAAGTACTGCAATGCTTTGTTGCAATGCGAAATAGATTAAATCTTTAAGGAGGTATATCGGGTTTACTCAAATGCACAGATGTACTGGAAATTTATACAGGGTCGGAAAGTACCGATGGTCCATCTGCCGTTACGTGAGAGCGATAAAGTAAGTCATAGAAATCCGTGCGATAGAGAAAGATGGCTATAATGAAGGCGTTTAATAGTCCCCGCCCATTTCGCCCTTTCACAAATAAGAAGTGGACCTTATTTGTGGAAGGGCGAAACGGGCGGTGACTATGAGACGCCTTCATTATAGCCATCCTTCTCTATCGCATGGATTTATATGTCTTACTTTATCGCTCTCACGTAACGGCAGATGGACCATCGGTACTTTCCGAACCTGTATAGCGTATTAGCTAGTGCTCCATCTGTGCGTCATATTTTTCTTGAAATTTTTGAATCTAGGTTTTGAGATTGTTGTTGAAAGTTGTTCATTTTAACATATGGCGAAGATGGACGGCGCGGCTCTTTTTTTGATCATAACTGAGAAAAAAATGTAGAAATTGTGAAACAAAACGTTTCCATAGATAGTATTATCTTATTTTTGATGTAAAACTAATGTTAAGTTTTGAACTTTGTACAGCTGTATTAATTAGAAACAGAAAATAGTTATTGCATTTCTGTCTGACTTGAGGATTAATGTGGCAACGTCGCAATCAGCTGACAGCAAGGAGGGAATACATTTGACACTTGATAAAAACGAAATTGATTTCAAACATATACATTTTTCCTAAATCCCATGTATACTGTTATCAACAATAAATTATCCACAACAGATAATTTTTTGTAATGTGATTGATTAATATTATTAGTAATACTTGAGATAAAAGCATTTGTACGGAATAACAAAGGAACATAAATATTTCTCAGCAAACTTTATATCTATAAAATTAGTTATAGTTGCAAAACTTTTGTAACATTACTCAAATAGAGATTAAAAACACGAATAGTGAGTAATAATGTAATTTCTATCACAGAATCTTCAAAACTGCATCCAATATTTTCTTTGACTTGGACGAGAGATAGGCGCGAGTGTCATTTCATTTCTTTAGAACTAAATTAACATAATTTTCGTTGTTTTACCAGTTCACATGATTTACGGTTTTTAAATAAAGTGTACAAATCTTCGCGAGGATAATACGATATATTTGCTATATATAATGATTATATTGTACATATTTTACACACAATACATTTTTGAACGCGTACGCATCTTTACCCGAATTTGACGCGCAATATCTTCGATGTCCGAGGTCTGTAGGTTCGCAATGTGTACAACTGCTAGTCAATTATTTGCGATGTTGCCACATCTACATAGTCATGCGTTCATTAAATATAATTTAAAACTACTTAAATATGATATTTTTATGTTGTTAATTAGTCAATATGTATGCTATGTGCATATGAGTAGATTTCTTTGCTATGCATATAGATAACGTTTATCGCAAATAATTTCAATAGAATTTAATTTTTTCAAGCTGTCAGCGGGTTGTAGTCCCATAAGAAAAGCATAAGACCCCCCTGCGCTCCTCACTTCCCTCGGACCTCGATATATCTCCTTAATTACAATGTTAAAAAGTTCAGATACTAGTCATTAGATGAAATCAATATACCGGGTGTATTTTTTAACCGGAACTTTCTAATATCTCGAGAAATAAACACTACGATAAAAACGTCAATAATCAAAGTTTAACCATTCCGTTGGAGAAATACATTAGTCCTAAAATTAGACCCTCTCCCCACCCCTTGTAGGTGCGGAAGGGGTAGCTTTCTTCTTAAATAGGAATCTCCTATGTTGTCGTTATTTTTTCGCACCCTATATCCAGTGTCGGTTCCAAATTTGCATTAACGATTCGAATTGAGCGCAAACGCCCCATAATAGCACCCCGCTAATGAATTAATTAGCGACAACCACACTTCTTATAAATGCATTAGTTACAAGGCACACCATTTATGTAAAAGGTCATTATTTATGAATAACAAAGGGTTTCAACTCCCGTGTTGTAAGGAACACCAAATAATAAAATCTCGAAGAAAACTCACGCGACGTCGATCGCCAATGTGATATAGAAAGGGTAATAACTGGTGACCTTGGTCCACATAGGAGTTAATTCATACGTTTTACCAACATACGACAACTGAGTGCGAGTATTTCTTAGAATCAGCCTATTTTCACGATGTTTGTCTTGCATTTACACTAAATTTGTTCAATGTTCATTTCACAGACGATTTAAAGTGGATAATAAATTTATCGGTACAGAATTCCGGAGGTATCTTAACGTAAAAAATTGTGAAGCAAATCACTAAAATGTTCTTATTTTCTGTCAAATATTTGATTTACTCGTATTTGTCCAAACATGTATGTTTTCCATATTGGGTCGACTCATTAAAGCACGCAAACAACATCTAGCTTCTATGCCCTAACGAGCCTGAAAATATATTTCCTAAAATAGTTTGTCGTGTATATCACCTAAAATAGTTGGAATAATGATGAAAACACCAGAATTCTCTAACAGATAGCTTGTTTATTCAGCTTCAACTTCCTTTTTTTTTTAAATTTCGATACGACCATTTTTCATCGAAATATCGGACTTTTAATGGAAAAGGATCCTTTTGTCTTCAGTCATCGCTATCTCGACGACAAATGGTCGTACAGAGAATTGAAGGGCAGTTTCGAAAACTGGAAAAGTTTCCTATAACATGCTGCCGCAACTTTTCGGAAATTTTTTTTTCATCTTTTCCACGAATTTTAAAAAATAGTAAAAAAGGTACCTAATTTATGGTTTTTTAGAAACTTGACAGCTAAATTAGAAATATTCACGAAATTACTGATGTTAAGTATGACTTTTATAGTTCGATATACCCAGAAGAACCCTGTGAAGTTTCATATCGATCTAGAGAACCGTTTCTTTGTTTCAAACAGCCAAACTTTTGAAAAAAAATAAAGGATCTCGTTTTTTGAGTTTAAACACTTTATAATCATGATTAAAACGTTAAAAAAATGATTTTGAGGTTTTCTCACACTTTTACCGCAAATAACGTTTAAATTGATGAAAAAAAAAATGTTTTTGTTTTTTTTTTTGAAAAACCTTCCGGACATTGAAGAAAACAAAATCCAATTGTTTCCAGCACGATTCGGCTTTTCCGTCCTATGCTTCTGTTCATCAACTTTTAATTAAATTAAAATTAAAATTGATGACCCAAACCAGATTTCGACCCCTAATCATATCGTTTTTTGAGACAAATTTCTAATTAATTTTTGTGCAGTCTGTAATCACTTAAAAAACAACTTTTTTCAAAACTACCCTATTTCTTCTCGGGAAAAAAATTCAATTGAAAAACCGACCTTTGCCCTACAGGGTTTCGAGGGTATCTATATGATACTTGNACCGATTATGCACCGAGAGGTGACGATCACTTAACCATTATAAGATGCGTTTTACACGTTAAAAACGGAAACATATTCAGTATAAGAACGAATAATTCTGTTAATACAATTGTTATATACAAATTCGGATACTGGTCTTTATACAACAAATCTTCCCTACTATACAATTGGAACATAAAGTCTATAACACCTAATAATGTATAAGTAATTCATTATAACCTTTATTTCATAGATGCATAAGGTGTATTAAGCACCTTCCAGTTAAACTGATTGAATAGTGAGTATGGAGATGATTGCTTTTTTTTAAATAAAAGATGTATATTGGTTATAAAAGTTTTAAAATGCGCTATACACATTATTCTAGATAAACAGTTTAATAAGTTCACTTCTTTCAGTGTGATGTATTTTTAATACTGTTTTTACTCTGCCGATTTTTCGTATATTTTGAGAGTTTTCTCGACTATTTTAGTCCATGTATCAGCGATTTTGAAGAATTTTTATGCATTCTGAAATTGCTTTGGCGTAATTTGTTTTACTAAAAGTGTTTTGCTCGACTGAAACAATTTTTGATGCTTTGATACAATTTGATATATTTTATAACTATTCCCAACATTTTTTGAAGGATTCTAAAGCTGATACAATGAATGCAACGTACTTTGAAGCTGTATTGAACACGATGCATCCTGGAACTATTATTATGCGTGGAATTTATTATTGTTTAGGTTTTCTGCGTGTTTTGAAATATAGAAGCCGTTTTGATGTATTATCAATTTTATTCTCAATAACGTCTTCAATTTACGTTTGCGTCAATGAAACAGACTTCCAATGTCACATAATGAACGAAATACCTGGTCCAGAATCATATAAAATCGTTGCAAAGAGCGTGGCTCGTACCTATAGTTTTTCAGATGCAACTGTTTCAAATATGTTATTAGTACCTACTTTCTAATTTTGTTAATACCAACTATTTTATTAGCACAATTTCCGTTAGAATATTTACTAAAAACTCTACAATATTTAGTAAAAGCAAGGCTCAAAGAACGATTTTTAATATAACGTAATATCTAAAATGACAAGTATGTGTCTTGCTGTCAGGAATTTTAATAATAATCACATAGCCTTTGTCTTCTATATCTTCCATTAATAAAATAACCTGCAAAAAGCTACATTATTAGATAAAGAAGTAGAGGTGTTTTAAAATCTTATGAGCTTTGACCTTCATATGCGCAGAAACATAATTCCCACCGTCGCCTAAATTATTCTACGTCCTAAAAACATTACACCTATTATTCACAGTCTCTCTCGAGCTCTCGTAGCGTAAACAATACTTTGATCCGATTACAAATATAATAAAATGCCCTATTCTTTATTATTTTAATTTAAGCAATAAAAATATACAGGGTGATTCACAACTTATCCAAAAAAATTTGGGAATAGATGCTGCATGAGAAATGGAGTCAATATCGTAAAAGAAATTTTTGTAAAATCCTTATAGTTTCCGAGAAAAAGAATATTGAAGTTATAGTACATTCAACCACTACATAGCTAGACAACTGTAGTCTCTAGCGTCATTCGCCACGTGGCCTCAGGGACTCCGAATACTGAATTCGGATTTTGCAATCGTCGTTGCGATATTTACCTGTTATCTGTGGTGTGTTACAATAGGTTTTTAGTAGTTAATGTCAAAAATGGGTAGTTAGTGTGAAAAATGGTTTGCGTGTACTCGGAGTTGATGGAAATCGTTTTAATTTATGGTCAAGCATTTGTGTTATAGTGAAACAAGACAACATTTGTGTTAGTTCGTAGAAACTGAGTAGAACGTACCCAAATGTGTTTACACATTGGTGGATAAAATTTTGAACAATTGTTGTAACATCGGGTATGTCAAATGATTTTATTATTTAAAAACACAAATTAATTTTATTAATTAATAAAGGCAAAAGCAGTTGAATTTGCCGANGTTTTAAAATGCGCTATACACATTATTCTAGATAAACAGTTTAATAAGTTCACTTCTTTCAGTGTGATGTATTTTTAATACTGTTTTTACTCTGCCGATTTTTCGTATATTTTGAGAGTTTTCTCGACTATTTTAGTCCATGTATCAGCGATTTTGAAGAATTTTTATGCATTCTGAAATTGCTTTGGCGTAATTTGTTTTACTAAAAGTGTTTTGCTCGACTGAAACAATTTTTGATGCTTTGATACAATTTGATATATTTTATAACTATTCCCAACATTTTTTGAAGGATTCTAAAGCTGATACAATGAATGCAACGTACTTTGAAGCTGTATTGAACACGATGCATCCTGGAACTATTATTATGCGTGGAATTTATTATTGTTTAGGTTTTCTGCGTGTTTTGAAATATAGAAGCCGTTTTGATGTATTATCAATTTTATTCTCAATAACGTCTTCAATTTACGTTTGCGTCAATGAAACAGACTTCCAATGTCACACAATGAACGAAATACCTGGTCCAGAATCATATAAAATCGTTGCAAAGAGCGTGGCTCGTACCTATAGTTTTTCAGATGCAACTGTTTCAAATATGTTATTAGTACCTACTTTCTAATTTTGTTAATACCAACTATTTTATTAGCACAATTTCCGTTAGCATATTTACCGAAAACTCTACAATATTTAGTAAAAGCAAGGCTCAAAGAACGATTTTTAATATAACGTAATATCTAAAATGTCAAGTAGGTATGTGTTTTGCTGATAGCAATTTTAATAATAATCACATAGCCTTTGTCTTCTATATCTTCCATTAATAAAATAACCTGCAAAAAGCTACATTATTAGATAAAGTAGTAGAGGTGTTTTAAAATCTTATGAGCTTTGACCTTCATATGCGCAGAAACATAATTCCCACCGTCGCCTAAATTATTCTCTCTCGAGCTCTCGTAGCGTAAACAATAGTTTGATCCGATTACAAATACCATAATAAAATGCCCTATTACTTATTATTTTAATTTAAGCAATAAAAATATGTATAACGAACGTTCATCAGTTGACTTTATTGATGCCCGAGCGCCTTAGTTCATTTCTGCTTATAATGGTGCACATGGTCTAGTTCTGAGTCAACAACGTTTTCACAACGTGCTTATTAGAACAATTATGCGGATAAGCCACGCCTTTCGCGCATTTCGCGGCTCATGAGATATTGAAACACCTCTACACCTTATCAGTCTTGTATAAATATTTCGATTTCTACTTTCGTCAAAATCTTAGACTTCTTTGGAAGATATCCAGCCGACTTACTGTTCAAGTAGGGCATCAGTTTTAAAAATCCTTTTACATTTATATTGAATGAAATTTTCACATTCACGACTTTATTTATGTTCAAAATAAGTCAGATGCTCCCATAATTTTCTTTTCAATACACCACTTTTTGAAGTTATTTTAAGCTGTTTCATATTGTCCTTCAGATTTTTGAAAAATAGGATAGGAATATTTCGAGGATAGCAAATATTCGTCACTTGAAAATGCATCACTTCACAGTTACTCCAGTCGGCAGAGGCCGAAAAGTTACTGTTGGTGACATTTTCTTGATAACTCGGAAATAACTGCACAGGTCTACTTTAAATGATGAGTATAATAACAGGCTAATTTGCTAACAAAGTATTTGATCAGGAAAAAAAGTTATTTACAATTTAATCGTGAAAAAAATTTTTTTTAGTAGTTTTCTTTAAATAACTCAGCGGGATGACTTTGTACGAAAAAATTCTTAGGACATGATTTTGTTCGTAATAAAAACAGCTACAAAATGGCGGTGGTCCGATTACGAAATTTGCAATAACAAAGCCGTGAGATTGAAAAAACGGTATAAAACGCCAATTTTTTTAAGTTGCTGTAAAAATGTCAATTATAAACAAAAAGTGATAAAACTTTCGAAAACTATAGTTCAATGTATATACAATTATGACGCTAAAGCCGAAAATCAGGAGAACAAACCTTTTTGTTCTATAAGGTGTTATACATTCATCGGCATCTGAAACTCGAAACTTTGCCAAATTTGTCCGAAGCTTTGCTGATACTTGAAATTTGGTACACGCATAGTGTAAATATGCAGAAATCAAAAGCAATTTGCAAAATTCAAGTATCTTAATTTTTGCAGTTTTGGTAAGGTTTTATACGTCATCCTCGTTTTATACGTCACAGTTTTTTTAATTTTTGGACGTATATTTATGTATATTTGTAAAATATTCCATTACGGTAGTTTAGCCGGCATAATTACCTTTACCTTTAAGTAAACAATTGTTTAAATTTACTGTTGCATATTTCTAATAGTATACAAGCGCCGAAGAGCGGAGCTCGCGCTCGAAAATGAAAAGTTAAATGTTTACCCCACACGTACGATTTTGTTTTATGTTAATATGTTGAATAATGTACGACTACGGCTAACAGGCGCAAAATGTTAAGTAGCTTAGGATCTANCATAAGAGTTTTCTCCATGCCATAAAGTGTTGCAAATTCGAACTATAAAAGCTATTTGTGAAATACAAAACCCGTTACAAACTATAAACAATGTCAGTGATTAAAGTTTAAATTGACATTTTTGAACATTCTATAATTTAAGTATTAGTTTAATTTCAAATGTTCGTAGTATAAGTTAATTTGTTTGAAAAACGTTTAAAATAATGATAATTGGTTAACCAAACATTTTCTCAATTATGATAGGTAGAATAAGGCATTTCTCAGACAATTATTCATGTAAAAGTATATAAAGAAAATTTTAGTTTCTGTGTTCATCAAAAGGATTGTTTGAAATTGAAAGAAAAATAAGTAATAAATGTCATCTTGTGTAAATCTTTCAAATTTTGCTTTTATTCAATGCTTCCTACCAAAAATTAAATAGTAAAGGTTAATTAAAAGAGCATAGAACCGCCCCTATGAGGTAAGGACTCATGCTATTGATAAAATAAAGTGTTTTTTCTTGAGGGACAGTGTAGAAAATGAACATTCCTATCTACACTAATAAAATCCTGTCTACACTGTGAACATTATTTATACAAAGTAAAGCTGCCGGAGGCGATGTTAGCAATGATAAGGTAAGAAAGTCTAGTTCGTCTATGTTTGTCATTATTATTATTAAAATTTCTTATCAGAACCTACACTCAATGGAAAATTAGATATAAATACACCCAAATGACATTTTACATAAAAAAGGCGCCCAAACGGATAATTAATTCTTATACACACACAAAATTTACACACCAGAAACAAAATTAATCACCAAATTAAATAATAATTATAATATAATAAAAATAAATAAATATCAAAATAATAAATACACCGCTACCAATCACCAAATTACATAATAATATATACAATAATGACGCTAAAGCCGAAAATCAGGAAAACAAACCTTTTTGTTCTATAAGATGTTATACATTCATCGGCATCTGAAACTCGAAACTTTGCTAAATTTGTTCGAAGCTTTGCTGATACTTGAAATTTGGTACACGCATAGAGTAAATATACAGAAATCAAAAGCAATTTGCAAAATTCAAGTATCTTAATTTTTGCAGTTTTGGTAAGGTTTTATACCAACTGGACTAAGTCTAGAATCAATCTATTTTCAGTCAATTTAGCGCATACAATACAATAATTGCACCAATTTTTTTACCGAAAAATTGGGAACTCCTTTTTTACTGGAAATCAAAGCATTCGTATATTCGGTCTGACTTTTTTCACAATTAGTCAACTTATACGAGTATATTCAATGATCACTAGCTAATATTCATCGAATCCACAAGCATCCGTTTAAGCAAACCTAGAGCATAGGTTAGAAAGACAATTTAATCACTGTTGACGAACCTGACCCTGCCTCAGTTCCAGCCAATCCATTCCTATAAACTTTCAACGCCTACGCTGACCACCTAGAAGCACCGATGAATAATTCACTCCGCCCATGATATGACGCATACAACCACTTTCTGGGAATACATTATTGTTAATGTACTCCTTGGCTGGCTGGAGATTTAATTACCTAAATACTGTATTGCCCCGGACGCGGAAATACCAGTCGAGACCATTCGTCAGGAGCCTTCCTGTTCTCGACTGATGGTCGGAGTCCATTAAGACCGCGCTCCATTGGCGTCACGTGAATTTATTAATGCGTTAGTACAGTGAGTTGCATATTTTACCGATACGAATCCGTGTGGCCCTTCTGGAAAGAGGGGAATGTGTTTTAAGGGTAGTTAATTTTAGTGAATCGTTTAGAAATGTACTTTGTTAGGGTTTGCGGAATAACTGAATTTTAAAATTATAAACAAATGAATTTTAAGTTTCTTAACAATTATCCATTTGGTATGTTGATAGAAAGGTCATAACAATATTGTTACTTTGGATAAAGCTCATCAGCGTGATGGTTATTGTTAATTGTATTTAGTTAGATCTATATTTCAAGAATTTTTTGTAAATGTTCTTTATAGAGGTCTTCATTTCGTGGTCCCAACTTACAAAATATTGTTATGAAATACCAATTAAATTTTTTAGGCTTCTTCTGTACTTGTTCCTGATAGAATTACGTTCATGCTCGTAGACTGCTTATGTCTGCCGAGGCAGACGAAGAAGCGACAGTGAAGAAAATGTGTTACAGTAGATTTTACTTCTGTTTTATTACATTTTACAAGTACCATCAATGAAACTTAACTTGCACAAATTGAAACAAGTCGATACAATTGATGACACTACTGTAATTTTGATTATGCTGTTAAATTTAACACCCCCATAGCTGGTTAAGTCATCGTCGTTGATATGTGTTCAATGTAGGAAGCATAAGCTTTAAGACTGTTGATTACTACTGGCAGTCAAATTTATAATCTCAGTTCACCTTTTTTGATAAGAGTTTTGCCACTTTAATTTCATTATAATCGTTATTTATACCATAAAGGAGGTAAGTATTATTTATCAGTCGTGGACGATTTTGCGTCCGAGCGGAGCGAGGGCTGGTAATAAGTGCTGCGTGGTGTATAATACTTTATCTGCTCCCACAGTTCATGAAATAAAGATTAGGTATTTGTTCGACATTTCTTAATCAATTCATTTTGACATTATTGGAAACCTTGCAAAATCACCTTGGTTGTTTGGATTTTGTAGTTCTAAACAAAGCTACATAAAAGTTGCAATTTTGATGGTTTTGAATTATTATTTCTAAATGAGTGATTCCAGATTATAAAAATGGCATGTCACGTACCTTTACAATTACTTCTCGTCTGGGTTCTGTTTCTCACCGAGAAATTCTCAAGTAATATATTAATATTAGATTGGAAATTAAAACTGAAATTTCACGTTTTTTTATGCGCTATCAAGCAGGTAGATGTTACAATCAACCAGCCGAGCCAGCAAGAATACCCTTTCTATGATTCCTAATAAATTTTTCAAACTAGAACATCCTGAAACATATACAGGCCATTCATTCCGAAGAACATCGGCAACGTTACTGGCTATACTGGAGTTGATCGCAATCAAGAGACATGGCGGGTGGAAATCAAACACAAAGTTATTTGCTGACAGTTTAAGTAACAAAAATGAAATAGCCAACAGAATTCTTTAAAATGACACTTCAATTCCAAGTTCTAGTAGTACGTCGCATCACACGGTCCGTAAAAAAGACGGTCGAGTAATAGACAGAAATTATAGGCGTGGCTTATCTCATACTACGTCACAAAATTTCTAACCTTTAGTATTCATGTTTGTTTACATGCGACTTCACTAGTAATTTTGCATTTTTCCAAGTATTTAAGTAAATCTTTCATAGTTGTTTGGGTATTTTGCAGTAATTAGTTAGTTATTGATTATTGTTTTTAATAAGTTGATGGTGTAGTGTTTAATATAAACTATTAATTTACCACGTAAAAATGCCAGGAGTGAGGTGTAGTGTTGCAATTTGCAATAATAATTTTTATAGTGCTAAACAAGAAAATTTAAAAACTTTATTTAATGTGTTTTCTAAGGATAAAAACTTAGAAAGATATGGGTGGAACGCTGCAAAAGACGCGATTTGTTTAATCATATAACTGGACATATTTGTAGTACACATTTTGAAGACTCAAACTTTGAACGCGATCTTCAAGCAGAGCTATTAAGTTTATTATCAAGAAAAAGACAAGAAAACAGGTTAAATGTTAAATTTCTAGTTTAACTGATTGTATTCACTTCAAAAGAACTAAATTTACTGTTATTGTTGTATAACAAATTGATGTGATTGTTAGAAAAGCTATTGGAAATTTTAAGTATTTATCGAAATGTGATTTTAATATTTTTGTAACCTTGACAATTTTTCTTAAAATTAAATGTTATGTCAAAAGTTATGTGCGATTAACTTTTCCTCTTCTTCCTTTCCTTTTATTCATCCAAGTCCATTTAACTTCGAACACCGACAAAAACTCTTTCAAAGCTAAAAACTACTGTATAGTTTACTTGTAAAAACTTAGGATTTTTTTTAATTCTTAACATCAACTGTAAAACTGTAGTTGGTAAGCACAAAAATAAATTATGTTGCAGCCTATTATTATTATTATTATTAAGTACTTTGGTAAGTTATTTGAAATTTAAATACAGATACAATAACATCATATAAAAACTGTCAGTTTTTATTTTGGAGCCAAGAGAATATTAAGATAGGTCTAAATTGTTTATATATTCACTTCCCCTCTTCGTTTTATTAGAGTTTATGGATATTAATAATAAAATTAACACAAATTTTAGGTTACAATTACTAAAAATATTCATTCATAAAAATTAATAAAATGAAATGTTCATCAAATATTTATGTTTATTTGTCCATAAAATATGCATTTGTAACTCGAAATCGCTTTTTTTCCCTGGGGAGGTAAGTTACCTCACTTACCTACCGTTGTCCTTAGCAACTTTCACTTCTATGATAAAATCCACTTACCCCCTTAAAAACAATGTATTAATAGTCTTATTTAAAAAATTATTAGAGAAAAACACCGTTGCATGTTACAATGTGGATAGAAGTGATGAAGGGTAACCGTCACTTTTCTATAGATTTCCAACGCATGCATACCTGATCCGTTACTAATGATAAAAGTAGATTAGTTAATAATTGATTTTCCTGGTAGAAACACTAATAAAAGTTCCTTTTGTTTACATTCCCATTCAGTTCAATTTCAATTGCGCCTCGAAACCCATTAGTAATTTGTAATAATTGTATTAAATCTATTTCATTATACTCGACGGAGTACCAGAAACAAAAGAATTTATAATGCACGCCATTAAAACAAAACTTAAGGAAACTACCATTAAGAGACTGTTATTAGGTTCTCTTTGGAGACTCGGGTCATAAAAGTGGCATTAATTTAAAGTATATATTTGTTTCCTTTGGGGTAAAATTAAAAGTACGAGTTGTCTGAGTAGGATAGATGGAGTAAATCGATTTTAACAAGGCTGCTGGAATCTCTTTGCGAGGTTATAGAAGTTGATTTTTTACTGGGCCATACTTTGATGTAAATAATACTCTAGCATCGACGCCGAATTTACATTGATAAGACGGCTATACACGATACCAGCCACTTGAACAAGTTATTAAAATAAATTTATTTATCTACACTGAAAGTGGTATCTACGGTATCTTGTCTGATCCTTTGGTTTTAAATTACCATGGTAATTAAATCTTATGTTTGTAATAGATACCAGATTGTACAGTATACTGGCTATCAATCAAGTAAATTACATCAATCTTCAGGGGTTCCGCAAGGGTCAATCCTGGGGCCACTGTTGTTTTCAGTTCTTTCAATGATCTAATTAAATGTCTTGATGTTAAGATGTCAATTATTTGCTCTAAGCGGATGACCCTAAGTACTTGGAAATTAAACCTTCTACTGATCGTACTAGATTACAAGATCAATGTAAGCAAATGTAAAATTATGTCCTACAGTCGACTCAAAACTGCTCTAGATGGTGATTATAAAATTTGTGACGGCGACTAATCGAACGTAAGGAAAATAAACTATTAATTTCGAATATTTACCCAACCTTTGAACTTGACCGAATTCATCCAAGCGACGAACGCTACTGCGACCACGCCGCAGCCGCCACTGTGAAGCAGTTTAAAGTCATTTCTAACACGCAAATATGTCGGCACGCGAACCAGATAGAATGGATAAAATTCTAGGCATAAGCTCCAAGCTCTGAGGTAGTTTTTTTGTTGTGTGCATGTGTACGAAGGCTTGGTCATTATTCAGGACTTCAAAACACGTATATCACTCGATATGTATCGATTTGCGTTAATTTACATCCAGATTGCCTTCAGCTGTAGACACATCGGGCCCCTTTTTCTGTACACGACGTTTTAATTTAGTTTAATTAATGACACACAGAGCGAATTAGGGCATCAGTTGGTTTTAATATGGAGAAATTTCTGTAAACGCTAAAACGGGTTGATTCAGTTATTGACCATTGGGCATTTTAGATGTCTTTAGACCTAGGAGACATAGTTATATATAACCTACATTAAATTTTCTTTTAATTCATCGTCATTGTTAGTACTGCAATTTATTTTTTGTGTTACATATACAGGGTGTTCCACCTATGAGGGATTCTTCTGTAACTCTGCAAATGTAAAATTTATAAAAAATGGTTTCAATAAAAGTTGCCTGAAAAAGAAAATATTTTTAGCTTCACAGAGTGTTCCATTTCGAGTGGGCACTACATAACTGTGTTATTTTATATGAAACATCATATATATTATTGCGTTTTTTAATTCCTTGATTAATATTAAGTAGAGTTTATTAAATGTACATGGTGTTTTAAACTTACCGTTTTCGAGATAATCACAATTTCAGCTCTCTAAATGAGTCTATAAAGCGTCTAAACCGTAAAAGTTAGAAACCTGCAGTTTTCACAGTTCGTTTTGGCATAAATTACTCTATTTTGTCATCTGTGAGCAAAACGTGTACGTTATTCAGACTCGGAAATACTGAGACTTACATCTAATAATTTTACGAGTTGAAAAACATTTTTTTTTCGAATGGAATGACCATATTAATTGTCATGTGTGAATGCAAAATTGAATGCCCTTTCGACTGATATAAGGTTGTCCATACTCATCTCTAACAGTTTTTCAGAAAAATCAGGTTCTTTTCAAAAGTCCGAAAAAGTAGCTATATCGGGTGATTCAGTTCGATATTCGCGGCTTCGTATCTCTTTTATATTAATAAATAGCTATAACAAACCTTATATATTTTTAAATCGCTGCTCAAACTCAATCAAATGACATTATTAGATCATCTTCATGGTAACATATGTCAAAATTGCTATAGTCAACTGTTTTTGTTCAAATGGCATATTATATATATATATTTTTTCAAGTCTGGAAGATATTTTTTTTCTGCGTTCAGCTATGTAAGGAAGTCTATAGTTTCATTAGAAATAATGCTAGAATAACAGCAAAAAGATGAACCCTACTTCCTAGCTTTATTCTGAAAAATGAAAGTCAGATGCAGAAACAACTGAATTTTCTAAATAACGATTTGTCAAAATAATTGACATTTTGTACCTACCTATTCTATCTATAACTAATTATAACATGAATACTTACAGTAACCAAGAAAAATTAGATATGATTTTAATTTATGAAGAGGGCGAAAGAACAAAAGGCATTTATACCAACATCGTTTTCCGCAGACAACTTCCATCAGATAAAATTTTCGGAAAGTTAGCCAGGAATTTGGCGGCAGATGAAGTTTTCAAAAGAAAAGAAGATTTTCTATACTCAGAAGTGCAAGAGATGAAGAACATTCGATAAAGATGTAAATGGCCTGCCACATCTCCGGATCTCACTGCTATAGACCTATTTCTTTGGCCTTACCTAAATGATATTGACGACTTTAAAAACAGAATAAGAGTAGAATGTCGGAGATTAAATGAAGAAACACTGGAATGTGTTTGTAGAGAGGGAGTGATAAACAGAGATATTCTGTATTTGGAAGCAAATGGAGGTCATTTTGAACATTTGAAATAAGTATTATTTTAAATTGTTACATTATCATCGTATTAAAAATAATATATGTTACTTTAAAAAACATAGTAGCGTGTTTCCGCAGCTGGCTATCATTTTTCAGAATAAAGCTACGGAAAATAGGTTCATCTTTTTTGCTGTTTTTCTAGCAATATTTCTAATAAAACATAGACTTCCTTACATAGCTGAACGCAGAAAAATATATATTCCAGAATTGATAAAAAAATATATAGCCATTTGGACAAAAACAGTTGACTATGGCAATTTTGCCATATTATATTACCATGGAGACGATCTAATAATGTAATTTGATAGAGTTTGAGTGGCAATTTACAAATATATGGGGTTTGTTATAGCTATTTGTTAAAATAAAAGAGATACAGGGCCGCGATTACCAAACTGAATCACCCGGTATATGAAAAGCAACAAAGAAAACTAATTACATATTTGATATAGAGAAGAAATAAAAAAGTAGAATCAGGGTGTTTTTCTTTTTCAAAATAGTGGGCTGACTTGTTGTAAAACTAACAACGGAGTGGATTCAACGCTCCAAAATACATACAGGGTGTCCCATTTTTATTCTGAAAAAATTCAGGAAAAGGTAGATCCGATAAAATTAAAGGGACTTTACTATATAAACTTATTTCGAAATCTGAACCATTTTCGAAATACAGGGTGTTGAAGTTGAATTTTTTTTATCATTTTTTGTTAATATCACTTAGAGTTGTAAATCAATAGTTCTCAAATTTTGTGTGGTGAATGCCACAGTGCACTAGTACTAATACACAAAATCTCAGCTCGACAGAAAGAGCCAGTGGCGTGCATTCCGCACTTGCCGATACCTTTTATAAAAAGTATGTGTTACGCCACTGACTGATCTTCAAAATAATAAGTAGTTTCAATTGTCCGTACATTGTTCTGCAAAAAAGCATTCTTACGTTTTCTCCATAATAGGCACCGTTACGGAGTAAACCGACATTTTATAAAATCATCCCTGATCTTAATTTTAGCAGAACTGTTTTAATCAACAACTGAAACGCTTAGGTTGTTTTAATTTGGCTTCAGTACTCTATCTAAAATCTCTATCTATCTAAAAAATGTTAAAGCACATTCCTGGATAATTGAATATTATCTGATGTTGATTCCTGAAACTGTACCAATAGTTTAGCAACGAATATTAAAGTTCAGATTGCAAGCCACTCGCTGCAATATACACGTTATACATTCTTAGTAACAGAAAATTAAAAATCAGAGTTGCTTTGAAAACAATTTTGGTTGTCATAATAAACTTGACATGATCACTCTTTGTTGAGAAACGAAAACTTAAATTTACATTAATTACTCGGATTTAACTTATTATAAAATACCATTAAGTGCTTTAATAATGCCATATAAATTTTCAAATGCTGAATATGCTGATATTGTGTTCTGTTACGGATTGTGTAATGGTAACGCGTTGGGGGCATCTCGAGAATACAGACGGAGGTTTCCTGATAGACGACATCCAAATTCTCAAGTATTTACTGATACATTTCAAAGACTCCATGAAACTGGTAATGTAAGAAAAACCACAACATTAGAGCACAGATATCAAAGAATAAATTTGAGAATTATTCGTGCATTTCATAACAATCCTCGACTAAGCGTGAGAAGAGCAAGCCAGCAGCTGCAATTAAATAAAAACAAGGTATGGCGAACTCTTAAAAAAGATCATCAACATGCATATCATTTTAAAAAGGTTCAAAATTTGCACCCTGGAGATGCGCAGAATCGAATTAATTTCTGCTATTGGTTGTTAAATCAAATCGAAAATGATGTTGATTTTGTCTCTAAGGTTCTGTGGACAGACGAAGCGTGTTTTACGAGGCGAGGCGTTGTGAACCATCACAATTTACACTTGTGGCAACATGAAAACCCACACGCTATTAGGCCGTCATCATTTCAAAATGAATTTAGTGTGAATGTTTGGTTGGGTTTTATTAATGGAGAACTGGTTGGTCCTGTATTTTTGCCTCAACGTTTAAATTCCGATGGATTTTTAGATTTTCTAGAACATGATCTTCCCGTTGTTCTGGAAAATTTGGCATTACAGCTTCGTGCAGATTGTTGGCTGCAGTTGGATGGAGCACCCGCCCACTCAGGAAGGGCAGTAGTAGGTTGGCTTAATGAGCAATATCCTAACAAATGGATTGGTCGCGGAGGCCCTGTTCCTTGGCCAGCTCGTTCGCCTGATATTACTCCTTTGGACTTTTCCATTTGGGGCATAATAAAAGACAAGGTATATGAAAGTGTGATCAACTCACGTGAACAGCTGCAACAACGAATTAGAGCTGCCTGTCATGATTTAAATCAAAATAGGTTCGTCATGCAAAAAATTAAACGAGCAATTAGAAAAAGATGTGAGGCCTGTACTGCGGCCAATGGCCTGCAATTTGAACAATATTTAAATATTCATTGATACATTAATGATATAGTTTCTGTTTATTTTATTAAATGTTAATGTGCATTAATTTTATAATTAATTTTTGTTATTAAATCACCAAGAGAATTTTAAATGTTTTTTTTCCAACTTAAAAAAAAAGTATCATTGTCAGTAATCACAGATAATATTCAATTAGCCAGGAGTGCGCTTCAACATTTCTTAAATAACGAATAGTGATTGAGTTGAGCGTTTGAGTTGTTGATTACGACAGTTCTGCTAAAATTAAGATCAGGAATGATTTTATAAAATGCCGGTTTACTCCGTAACAGTGCCTATTATGGAAAAAACGTAAGAATGCCTTTTGGCAGAACAATGCACGGACAATTGAAATTACTTATTATTTTGAAGATCAGTCAGTACACATACTTTTTATAAAAGGTATCGGCATGTGCGGAATGCACGCCACTGGCTCTTTCTGTCGAGCTGAGATTTTGTGAATTATTACTAGTGCACTGTGGCATTCACCACATAAAATTTGAGAACTATTGATTTACAACTCTAAGTGATATTAACAAAAAATGATAAAAAAAATTCAACTTCAACTTCAACTGTATTTCGAAAATAGTTCAGGTTTCGAAATAAGTTTATATAGTAAAGTCCCTTTAATTTTATCGGATCTACCTTTTCCTGAATTTTTTCAGAATAAAAATGGGACACCCTGTATATAGATAGCCTAATATAAAGTCTACAGGTCAGTCCATTTTTATTTTTTGTGTGCCCGTGTTATTGTCCAGAAAACATTGAAAACATTGGAATATTGGCACAAAAGTAATTAATTGGGAAACATTTTCGTATGAATAAATCAGGAAATGAAGTGTTCCATAAATCTTGAGCATACAATAAATTTATGTGGGCAATTTAATTCATAAATTTTTTATTAAGCTGTTTGCAACACTCAGGGTTAAATTCATTGAACTTTGAAGCAGCTGGGCCCTGAATAAACACTTTTATTTGAACGGTGAAACTGCGCTCGAATAAAAACGTGGCTTTGTGTTTTACCGTTTGTATCGGTTTTAGACTTAACAAACAGTGCGAAATTCGTGTTAAAGCTGTCCTAAATACGAAATATTCGATCACTTCTAATAAAGGGCGTTTTAAACTCGAAACGACTACATGCGCCGTTTGTTTTGTGAAGTCAAAATAAAAATGTTCCAGAGTCAAACGGTACATGAACTTTTTTACACTAGCGCTTTGATATACTGAGAAAAAAGTCACCCGCTGTGGCAGGTGAAGATTCACGTGCTTCAACAGAAAAGTTGTATATAATAGAGGACAGAGAAGCTTCTTGGTTTGTTCGTTTTAGAATATGAAATCATGATGTGGATATACTGCCCTTTGTCCTCTATATTGTCTATGCTTAGATGGGTCAATTCCTCGCAACGGCAAGCGCCAAAAACTCCTAATATCAACGGCACCTAAAAACAACAAATTTATTAAATATAACTTCAGTTAAACTATTCAGTAGAACCTACCTTATTTGTAAGATGATATTCGTCTAGGGCTTCACGCGAAAATTGTTCGATTTGTTCTCTTTCTAAGACCTTGGATTGTTTTGGTTGAAAATGTTTGTGCTTAGACTTCAGAAATGCCACTAGTCTTCCGAATTTAGAAATTTCAATGTTATTGTAAACTCTCAAAGTTGACTTCAACATGGAATATTTAGTCCACAATGTGGATGGAGTTAATTTGTCACTTAAATTGTAAATATAAGCCATCAAGACATCTTCATTTACGTCTTTCACGCCTTTGATTTTCCAAACTTGAAACTCCTTCAGGTCTTTGTTGTATATAGATTTTGATTTTTCCTGAATGATGCCTGCAGTAGCCGCATTAACTTTTTCTAAAATTTCAGATGGAATTTCCACATTTTCCATTTTTTCAGTCTTGGTTTTAGGATTTCAACGTGATTTCAAATAAAAAATTTTGTTTGTTTACTGACAACCCTTGGTTACAGACACAATTTAGGTTGACACTCGATTCCTTTTAGAC
Source organism: Anoplophora glabripennis (assembly GCF_000390285.2). Classification (NCBI taxonomy): domain Eukaryota; kingdom Metazoa; phylum Arthropoda; class Insecta; order Coleoptera; family Cerambycidae; genus Anoplophora; species Anoplophora glabripennis. The sequence continues at coordinate 64,951 of NW_019416373.1, read as the reverse complement.
CAGTGCCTTCAAAAATGGTAAAAAGTGAAAAAAAATTATAGTAGGATGAAACCCATTGGAAAAGAAAGAGAATATAACAGAAATGAAAGGAAAAATAATTTACGGGCGATCTGAGGTCGGGAAGGGGAAGGGGGTGAGTTTTTAAGGGTAAAAAACGGTTTCCCTTGATTTCCGGAAAAACTACAAGTCTTATGGAAAAAAGTTAAATGGCAAAGTTGTAGGTAATAAAAAGATCTACAACTTTTGTATTTACACTTTTTTCACATAACCTCAAAATTTATGTGAAAAATTCAAATAACCAAGTTTTTGGTTTTTTATTTTTATCTTTTACAAAAAAATTTTTTTTTCACGAAATTTGGTGAAAACTTACCTATTTATGTCCCAAACACGCTGTAATTTTTTTGATTTGAAATATTTATTTTTTCACCTTATTTTTACTTAATATCGAAAAAGCACCCTAATTTTCAATCGAAAATTCTCACGTCAAAATATCTGCTTTTTTAAAAACGTCGGTGGGCTTTTTCTTCGTTGTAATCTCTACTTTCTGATGGTGAAAAAAAATATACATTACTATGGTAAGTTTTCTCAGGAAATGCAAAGAAACGAAAGAAGATTCTACAACTTTCTCAAAATATTGTAGATGTCTTATTAAATATTAACTTTATTAACTTATTTGGTTGTTAATTATAATAGTATATTTCGACTTGTAATTTTTTTGTTTATCAATGTAACATGGAATCTTACGTTTTTCGAGTAATTAAAGTGTAAATTTTAATAAATAGATCAAAATTGTACATAATGATTAGAAAAAAATTTTTGGAATCCAGTATTTTCGCGAAAAAAATATTTTTTTGTAAAAGAAAAATAAAAAACCAAAAACTTGGTTATTTGAAATTTTCACATAAATTTTGAGGTTATGTGAAAAAAGTGTAAATATTAAAGTTGTAGATCTTTTTATTACCTACAACTTTGCCATTTAACTTTTTTCCATAAGACTTGTAGTTTTTCCGGAAATGAAGGAAAACCGTTTTTTACCCCTAAAAACTCACCCCCTTCCCCTTCCCGACCTCAAATCGCCCATAAATTATTTTTCCTTTAATTTCTGTTATATTCTCTTTCTTTTCCAATGGGCTTCATCCTACTATAATTTTTTTTTTTTATTTCAAAAATTATCGACCCTGGTCTGTTTGTAATATTTAAAAATATATCGGAACATTTCGTCTTTGTTCGTGACGCAAATAGTCAGGGAAAGAGTAAGAGCTCACTTATCACAGTAAAATTTTTACTTGTCATAGCTATATCCAACACTATGTACAGTAATACGTTTTAGCTGTCGCAATAATATAAGTTTCAATTATTTTATTTACAAACCACAATTAACAGCACAATAGTTACGAGTAATCTAATAACTTACTGGAAGCGAATTTTAGAATTCAATAAAACAATGTAATAATTACAAGCGATGTCACCATTGATCAGAGGTATGCACATGTAGAAGTCTTATTTTATTTGTGGGTAATTACCGTAATTCATTTTTTTTATAACATAGTTTATTTGGAGGGTTTTTATCAGTGTAATGTTGTTAACAGGACAATACATAGTTAATTGTAACCCTTCAGTTTTAACATACATCTAATAAGGTATAAAAAGAAACGTCGTCTACCTTTGTGGTTTCTAGAACCGATGTTAGGAAAAAAAGGAATTGTTAATCTGATCCAAGAAAAACATTTGAATAGGGAAACTGAGGGACGCTAGAAAAACTGACAGTTGGGTTAGGGAAGAACAGCTGTCCTTCAAGAGAAGTGAGCGATTGTCCTGCGGTTAACTAAATCTGGGATCCCAAAGACGTAGGAGATAGTTGTGTAGGACTGTCAAGGACTGATAGTAAAGAAAGTTTTGTGTCGTCACAGAAAATGATAGAAATTGGATTAAGCTTTTCGAACTTAACGAAATAGTGGGGACATTTTCGTAAAGATCAACATCATGATTTAAGATGAACGTCGTCATAAAGACCAACATCAAAAGCATAACAAAGAGAAATATTTTTGCGTTTTTCCCATCTAAAAATAGCTGTAATTTCATGTTATTTTGTCCCTCAGATGAACCAGAGTTGTGTTCAGATTTACTGACATTGTTCACGAAACTAAAAACAGTTATTTTTTATTCTAGACTCTCACTGTTTGCAATATTTTTCCCTTGCTTCACAATATTTTTAATAATCCGGGCGAATTAGACCAAACACATGACTGTTTCAAAAATTGAGCCTACCTAGAATTTTATGCGCTTAAAATTAAGTAAAAAATACACAGAATAAAAGCCTAAATTTTTATTCTGTGTATTATATTTGCATTATATTCTTTATAGCAAAAGAAAAAAATAATTGCTCTTTTTTCAGTTTTTCGCTTATATCTCCGAAAATAAGCCTCTAATCGACACCGCTAATTTTGCAATGTGAAAAAAATTGCGAGCTTTAGCAAAAGCCTGTCCTTGTAGCAAATCTCCTCAGGGACAAAAGCGATAAGTATACCTCATGTCGATTAGAGGCTTATTTTCGGAGCGAAAAACTGAAAAAAGAGCAATTTTTTCTTTTGTTATAAACAATATGACGCTTGACCTCTACAAATACACAAATTTAGGCTTTAATTCTGTGTATTTTCTGCTTAATTTTAAGCCCATAAAATTCGAGGTAGGCCCGATTTAAAAAAAAAACTAATTCGCCCGGACAATAACTGTACTTACACTAATATGTATATGCCTTTGCAACTCACCTAAAGAATTTAATACATCGCCATTTTGTTCACAAGTGAATTGAATTTTATAATTCAACATTGGGAATGATAAATTGATTAGTCTGGGCTGTAAAACTTGTACAATTGAAATAAGTTCTCAAAAATAAGTACAGTTCTATTTTATAGTCCAATTAAATTAAAAAATATATGGAAGACTTTTTTGTTCTAAAAAAACATCCCTGTTAACTACTATGTTAACTATTGCCATTTTGACACTTAGGAAACGGAGTAAAAATGTCAGCATTTTATGACACTCTCTGTTTTGGCTTTACCCAAGAATTTCAAACCGTTATTGTCCTTCTAAAACTGGTACACGCAATCGATACGGTTATTTCTGCATGGCATCACTATCCCGTAAAGCCGAGAAATAAATTAAAATTAAAGTTCATCCGATAGACGCGAGCAGTAATTACACATAGTTCTGCGAAATTTGCAATTGAAATGCAATATAATTCTCTGAAGTTCTATCGAAAAAACTAATGGCGAATAATACCTGAAATGCATTTAGACATGTAAAATTAAAGCTATTTATCAAACTTACCCGAAACAATTTACGCCGCGCTGCCATGTTTCAGCCTTCTGAGTGAAAATTTAATGAATGTTATGGCGCAAACTTATAACGAAATATATAGCTGAAACTTTACCGGAACACTTCTTTTTTGTGCAGTGTCGTTGGTTGGAAAACAATATGTTACTAGTATGACCAATAAGGCTGACTTGATGCAAGCACGTGCTTTACTCTAATTAGAAAGTATGCATATTCGAAGCAAATTCGTTGACGGAAACATTTTTTACTTTTTTACTCGCTAGTTATCAGATGCAATCACCTCTCTGCAGTAACCAAGATAATAGACCGGGAGATATTAGACTGAAGTTCGACGACGTCTTTCTCGTTTATGCCTCTGAGGGTTCTGAAAGGTAACCGAGAGACAAGTACAATAAACTAAATTTAAAATATGGGCTGCGGGACACCTTTGTGAAAATTCAATTTTCCTTTTCAAAAAAATAATGTGTACAGCGACGTATTTCTCACTTGTTCGTAAGTTGAAAAGAAGTATCGATTTTATCACAAAGTTTTGGCATATGTGTCGCAAGGGACCTAAAAATGGAAAACTTTGTAAGAAAATGTGAAAAACATCTTTATTTGTCTACCAATTTCTCATTAATGACAATTAGAATATGACATTATTATATTCGAAAATCTCATAAAAAACATTGGCATAAGTCCTACTAAGGACTAAAGAAAATAGGGCTTTGGAAAAGCTGCGGAAATCTTTTCGTTTTGGTCAACGTTTTTCTCGTGAATAAATTAAAACTTATTGCAAAGAAAAAAGTGAAAGTATTCATTTTTTTAAAGGGCATAAGTCCCTGGTGAGGACTAAATGCTAAAAATTTTTTGAAAATTTGTAGGAAAATTCATGAAAATTGTTACGACTTTTTCGCTTATACCATTTTGCATGCACGTAGGAAACTACATTATAAAATCATATAAATGTAGGCATAAGTCCACATCGGATTTTCAAAGTAGAAAAATAATAGAAAATTGCCACAATTTTCACGTTTATGCCGTTTCGTACACGAGTAGACAATATTATTAAAAGCCATTTTCAAGAGTGGCATGAATGCCACAAGGTACTGTCGTATGTAAAAATTTTTAAAAAGTTTATTTTATCGCCTGTGCAATTTTCGAAATACTTATACTGACTCGCATTTAGCGTATTTTTAATTTTATAAATATAAGTAATTCATGTATTTAATGAAAGTTAATAATAAACTATTTCGGCATAAGTTCCCACATATTAGAAATGATTTTTAATAATTTTTGAGTCATGATCAGAAAAAGAAAAATTATATAATATTGCCACAAATTTCTCGTTTGTGTAGAATATTTTATCGCAATAGACCATACGTATTTATGAACAGTATATTTAAATTTTAAAATTTAAAAATATTATATACTTTTAATTAACCGCTACAGTGCAAGGATGATCTACTTGAATTGAGCCTACTAAGGTAGAAGAAGAAGAAGGAGAAAGAATTAAACTAGAATACATAAAGAAGAAACTGATTTATAACTGATTTAATATCACGTATATTGAATTTAGTTTTGAATTTTTTTTGTTTTTGGTACTTTGTACCTTAATTACTTAATTTGTACTTTTATACATTTTATTTTTATATTAAAAGATGTATTTAATAGTATTTGAATTGAAAAACCGCTGCCAACTCAATTGTCAGAATGCTTCCTCAAAGACTTTGAATTACTAATTTTTAATTATAATTAACACAAACAATAACACTTAAAATAATACAAATTTTTATTAACAAAATTAAAGCATATCAAAAATATGAGTTTTTTCGGTTTTATGATTTTTCACGTTTTCAAATTGCAAACAGTTTTATCTCCAGCTCCTGATGAACGAAAATTTATTTTAATGGATCAAAATAAAGGTCTTACTACCAACTTTATTATAAGTTATTAAGAATTATCGTAATAAAAAATAACATGTCGAAAAATCAAACTAAACCCAATACAAAGCTTTCTCTTTTCATGTATTTTTTTTTTATTTTAAATTTTCTATTCCCTTTTATAGTTAGAAATATTCATTTTTTATATAGATATCTTCTCTGACACTTGTATTATTTATGATACATTTTTTAAATTAATTTAAGTATATCGAAAATTGCGCAGGCGAGGAAATAACCGAAATTTGTAATTTTTGACAACTTTTTAAAATATTTTACATACGACGGTACCTTGTGGCCACTCTTGAAAGTGGCTTTTAATAATATTTTCTACTCGTGTACGAAAAGGCATAAACGAGAAAATTGTGGCAATTTTCTATTATTTTTCTACTTTGTCGACCTGACTCGTATTAAAATTCAAATTAATTTACAACATGAAAATCCAATGTGGACTTATGCCTACATATATATGACTTTATAATGTAGTTTCTTACGTGCATGCAAAACGGCATAAGCGAGAAAGACGTAACAATTTTCATGAATTTTGCTGCAACTTTGCTACTTATGCCTTCATATTGGACCCATAGAGGAGTGATGCCTACTTGGCACAGTACATTATTTATAGTAAGTATCATAAATTTTCAACGGCATAAATGAGAAAGTTATAGAATTAAAATAAAAATTTTCCGCAGCTTTTCCAAAGCTCTATTTTCTTTAGTCCTTAGTAGGACTTATGCCAATTTTTTTTATGATCTTTTCGAATATAACAATGTGATATTTCTAATTGGCATTAATGAGAAATTGATAGACAAATAAAGATGTTTTTCACATTTTCTTACAAAGTTTTCCATTTTTAGGTCCCTTGCGACACTTATGCCAAAAAAATTTTGTGATAAAATCGATACTTCTCTTCAACTTACGAACATGGCATAAGTAACAGATACGTCGCTGTACACATTATTTTTTTGAAAAGGAAAATTAAATTTTCACAAAGGTGTCCCGCAGCCCATCTTTTAAATTTAGTTTATTGTACTTGTCCCTCGGTTACCTTTCAGTACTCTCCGAGGCATAAACGAGAAAGACATCGTCGAACTTCAGTCTAATATCTCCCGGTTTGTAAGTACACCTGAATAATGAGAATGAAACAGACTTTCTAAGTTAATGAGTGGTAAGTGAAGTCACTTGTTTCAGCAAAAAAGTTGTATACAGGGTGTTTCTTAACTCTACCGACATAGAGCAGGTACGTGTAGAGGATCTTAAAATATGGCGATTTGTTATGTAACATTTTTTTCTGGGATGTGCCGTTGAAGAAATATTGGCCTCTGAAGATGAGTGTCTTTTGAAATCAATAATATTAAGTCCAGTCACTGAAGGTAAGCGTTACTGTATAATTTTCCCAAACAGCGCCGATTTACACCAAAATTTGGATTTAGGTTCTATTTACTCTCTACTTCAAAGTTGACCGTGTGCCGGGGGTCGTTTTTTTAGGGGTTAAAACTACCCCTATTCGAAAATAATTATAAAATTGTAGATTCGGGCGTGTAATCGGTTGAAATCATCTTTAAATAAGTAATTATGATGAATTGAAAATTGTCAATTCCTAAAAACCACACCCAATGACTGTAATTATTAAAAATTTATGTTGAAAAGTATTATTCAGCAACTTGGAATAATTAAATCATATATACTTCTGCAAAAAATTAAGGGAACAAAAAAATTGTTCGAATTTTTAGTGATTTTTCAGAATGCTGTATATCAGTTAAAAATGATCGTATGAAGGTTTTAAAAAAGCATTTTAAAGCGCCGAATGTCTAGTTTCCAGATTTCTTAATTCAAAATTTTTAGGAGCGACAGTTATCGCGAAATTCTAAGAAATAAGACTTAAGATTTAGAAAAGAAATTAAAGCTGAATTAATAGGCTATCAAGTCCATATCATGATTTATGTGTAAAAAATTTTTCCAAGCCCGTGGACCGAGAAAAAGAACGCAAAAAATTGAAAAAAAATTTTTTAGTCTTATTTCTTAGAATTTCTCGATGACTGTCCCTGCTAAAAATTTTGAGCTAAGAGATCTGGAAACTAGACATTCGGCGCTTTAAAATGCTTTTTTTAAAACCTTAATACGATCATTTTTAACTGAGATACAGCATTCTGAAAAATCACTAAAAATTCGAAAAATTTTTTTGCTCCCTTAATTTTTTGCAGAAGTGTAGTAAATTAAGATTTCTTTACTGTTTTAATTTTCTATTATTTATTTATAAGTTTCAACACTTATAAAAACCACCCCTTGCAAAAAAATTATATAGTTAAAACAATTATAGTAAAAAAAAAATTTTAGTTCAAAATATACGTGTGAATAGATGTAAATACGTCTGAGCCTAAAATATAACTATAATGTGTACCTACAATTTTGTACTCTACAAAATTTTGCGTATCATTAATAGTTTTTGAGTTATTTTGAAGAAAAGAGAATTTTTTCTAAAAATACAAAAATTCTCTTTTCACTTTTTCAGCTCTACTTTTTTCAAAACTAAGCACTAAACCGGCCAAACTTCTATAAATTACAAGTACATAAATAAAGTAAATTGTGAAGTGGTAACGATTAGTTTCAATTGGGATGGTAATTAGGAGGTGATTTTCACGTTTTTTGTCGTCGGAAAAAATACGAACCAACTTTATTTTCGTCATAACTCGCTTAGGTTTGATAATAGGGAGTTTTAAAAAATATATATATATAATAAAGGTTTTTTCAAGCACTTTAAAAAAGTTTCTATGAATATTCCCTGAAAAATGCATTGGTTTTTGGTTATTTCACGTTCAAACTTTCAATTTTTTATTCATCATAAAAACCAACATTCAACAAGCTATTACTCCGTTTATATTGGGTCTACGGACACCAAAAAACCGTCTGAAAAAGTAATTTTTTTGGTTAAAAAATGTATAGGTACTTTCACTCGCGAATAAGTCGAAAAGTATTGACTTTCAGAAAAAACTTTATACAACAAAAGTTGCTTAGAATTAGTTAATATATCTATTCCCGGAGTTATTTTCAATGAAACATTTTTCACCCCCGAGAAGGGGTGGCATCCACACCCAGGGTGAAAGCAACCCCCGGTACAAAGTCATACATTTAAATGTATGTTCATAAAAATAAGGCTCAATTAAATGCCTACCAATGATGCCGCATCATACATTTACTCCAAAATGGCCTTGGTTTTGGACTGGATTTACATTGTGGGGATTTTCAATGGACCAGTTTAGTGTTCGTTGTGCCTGTTTGGCAAACCATTACTGACAAACCGATTTTCTTTCGTCCAAAGAACGTGCTGAAAAAGGCTCTGATCAACAGTTTCTACATTTACTACAATTTGAGCTATAAAATTAAGTTTGCTTTCAATGTGACTCAGGCTCAGGCAAATACTCCAAATAGTGAATTTTTTAGTCATGATACCCATTGGTCTTTAAAATTCATTGAACGGCTGATTTATCCAAATTCAATTCCCGGCTAGCCTGTCGTATAGAATTTCGTGGATTTTGTTCGAAAAACTGTAACAGTCTAGCTGTATTAACATTGGTTCTTACCCTTCGGTCAATTATTTGATTTTTCCGAACAGAAAATGCATCTTTCGTCGCAAGGTCGCCTCCAATCTTGTAAAGGATCTATAATCAGGAATGAAGCGCTCTGGATACCTTTCTCGATATAACTACAGCTCTTATTGAATTTTTTTGTGACTCGCCGTAAATTGGCAACATATCAACTTTTTCTGAATGAGAAAACATTTTGTTAAGTAAGTACAGAAGTTATACGTTTGACGTTGGTATTGAGTAATGACAAGTATTTTGTGACATTTATGCACTTTAAACAACGAAAATTCAATTATTTTCCAACGGCTATACTTGATCCTTCCACCGCTAATGTGGTTTGTAGGTAGGTAAAACAAGTCACTAGTCACAAGTGAACAGGTCAATTGTAGCTATTGCAGCATTTTAAAATGCTACTATTCTCACTTATTTGGGAAGTAAATGGCAAAGGTGTGGTGTAATTAATTTTATTTACAGTTTTTCCAGTTTCATGGATGAAAATATATTGTTCTCTCCGTGTATAATATTTATATTGTTCATTATCTCATCTTTGCGCATTACACTGATACACATGGCCGCCTGTGCTTAAAATACGATCGCGATACCAAACATCTATTTACCTGCCTGACTGTAAGTTATTAAACACTTATTTAAATTTTAACTCGCCATCATTTGTTAGAATAAATGCTTCTAGGGCGAAATTTTAATTCGGGCGAAATTAAATTAATTGTCTCTTCTGCTAATTTCATTACAAATAATTAATGGCCCTCTTGATGATACGCTTGATTTAGGAAAGAATTTAAGTGTTCAAATATTTAAAGAGAAGTGGAAACATTTTTCTGACTTTTTCTATCCGAGTAGAAAAACCTGCAAGGTTTCCTTTGTTGCGACAGGGAGGATGTTCTAATTAATTTAATGCCCTTTTTACCACCTGTTCGCGTTATTTCCTTGGTGCTGTTTTCTGTGGATTTAGTCTTGTATTTCCGAGAATAATGATTGTATATTTGAAATACATTTGATTACAGACAATCTCAAAGAGACAATGGGACATGAGTATCGAGTAATATGAAACTCAACGATAAAGTAATTTAATTTAATATTAAATAAAATTGAATCAATGTACTTTTACATAAAAGTAAATTCATATTGAAATAACATCTATGTAAAATTAAACATAGTATGATGTATTGTTTATAAAGTACGATATGATATATCCAGTTATTTTAAATACATCATAGAGTTTGTCATTCGATAAATGTGAATTAGTTGAAAGACAATGTATTCAAATAATAAAATAAACATATTTAGAATTGTTTTTATAAAGTTTAAATGCAATTTTGCCTTGTTCATATATATCTTTAAATATTTTTCAGTTAAATTATGTAAATGGACTTGTAGGTGACGTGATTATCCTCAATATATGTACACAGTACTTCATTGTGCATGCGCTAATGAGAGTGCGGTAACAGAATGACCAATTAAAAAAGTTCCGGGTTATTTGAAGATAATCTCCGCATTTTTCAATAAAATTTACTTTTGTTATCACCTTTGAAAACCCCAATACGGTAATGGAAAACCAATTAATTCTTCGTAATTTTGTAAATATTCGAAGATCCGAAGGGAAATTTTTTAATTCACTTGTCACATTAAACTAATTCAAAGAATTAAAGGGTCAAAAGAATTTCCAAAATTTTTCCGTGATTTTTGACAGACTGTACTTGAGTGAAAAATGGTCGTATCGGGAATTAAAAAAAAAGTATTTTGAAGGTCTAAGATTCTAGTTTTTAGTTCTTTCGGTCGAAATTTTTAGGAGCCGGTTATCATGCAATTCTAAGAAATAGCACGACAAAAAAATTTTGCAAATTTTCTGGATGTCCACGGACATTGGAACTTTTTTTTTATTGCATAGATCAAATACTTTGTTTATTCAGCTTCAATTTCCGATTTTTTAAATTTCGTTACGACCATTTTTCATAGAAATATTGGACTTTTAATGGAAAAGGATGGATTTGTCTTCAATCATCGATATATTGGCGACAAATCGTCGTACAGAGAATTGAGGCGCAGTTTCGAAAACTGGAATAAATTTCCTATAACATACTGCCGCAACTTTTCGGATTTTTTTTTTTCATCTTTTACACGAATTTTGAAAAACAGGAAAATAAGGGTAATTTATGGTTTTTTAGAAAATTGAAGACTAAATTAGAAATATTCACGAAATGACATGTTAAACATGACATTTACAGTTCCATATACCCAGAAAAAGCCTGTAAAGTTTCATCTCGATCTAGCGAACCGTTTCCTTGTTTCAAACAGTCAAACTTTTGAAAAAAATAATGGGTCACGTTTTTTGAGCTTAAACACTTCATAATCATGATTAAAATGGAAACAAAATTTTGTTTTGAGGTTTTCTCACATTTTTAAAGCAAATAATGTTTAAATTGATTAAATTTCGATAAAGTTTTTTTTGGAAAACCTTCCGGACATTAAACAAAAAAATATATAATTGTTTCCAGTACGATTCGGATTTTTCGTCCTATGCTTCTGTGCATCAACATTTAATTAGATTAAGATTAAAGTTGATGACTCAAACCAGATTTCGACCCAAGGAAATTTGCAAAATGTTTCTTTTTCGCGCTATTTCTTAGAATTGTATGATAACCGTAGCTCCTAAAAAATTTCGACCAAAAGATCTAAAAACAAGAATCTTAGATCTTCAAAATGCTTTTTTGTGATTCTCGATACGACTATTTTTCACCTAAATACAATTTGTCAAAAATCACGAAAAAATTTCTGAAATCCTTTTGACCCTTTAATTTTTTGCATTAGTGTAGAAACGTTTGACGGGGATAATGGAAGAAAATGCACTATATTTGTCACTAGTTTAAGTATTTTCCGTTTGCCATAGAATATGGAAGCAATAATACACAGAGTGAACTTTACTGTATGGCTAAAATTAATTCCCACGAAAAGTGAAAAAGGTATAGCCAAATTAAGTTTTAGTGAACATTTAAAGATTACTTTTACTTAATTTCAAAGGTATCAAACTAATTCAAAAAACATTTTTCGAAAAATCTAGTCGAATAAAGTCAAACAAGATTCTTTGATATCAAAAATCTAGTTATGGATATTTAACTTAATTGATGATATTGTGGGCTACATATTTCCAACAGGATTAGATTATACCAGCAATCTATTTAACAAAAGGTAATAGTTAATAATAATTACCCAAAGTAAAAATATAAAATTATACATATAGGTATATAAATATTACTAATTAAAAGAATCACATCTGATAGTGAAATCACCTTACAAAGACCAAAGACGATAGATAGATCTGAGCTAGTCCTGCATTTTGAGGAATGCTTATTTATTCAAGTGACCTTGTACCTAAATAGAATTGATAAATATTAATTGAACAAAATTATATACAAAACATTTTAGAAAAGTGTACTTTCAGATTACTGGAAAATGTTTTTTACTTAACCAATGTACGCCCTTTTTAAAAATATACAGGATGTTCCACTAGGTCGGCGAGGTAGGATATTAGAGAAACTATAGACCACAGAGCTTCGGGAAAAAATTTTTAGTCATAAATCGACCAAGAGAAATCGCTGGAAATAGTTTCCAAGTTCGTAGCTCAGCCGCTAGGGTGGCAATCTACATGCGAAAATATAAAAGCTGACTTTTTATCAGAAATGTTTCCTATTCAAGTATATTAAATAGTAGGTACAAATATAAGATAGGATAGTCGGATTCATTGTGCATAACTTTTGTTATTGACATTTTGTTCGATTTCTCGACAGAAAGGGTGGGGAAAGCTCATCAAAAGCCTATAGTGTTGATGCTATTTATACAAGTTTAGGTTGTTTCACGTTTCCATAAAAAAGTAAAATAGCACACTGAAAGAAATGGGTTTATTAAACTGTTTATCTAGAATAATGTGTATAGCTCATATTAAAACTTTTATAACCAATATACAACTTTTATTAAAAAAAAGCTATCATCTCCATACTCTTTATTCAATCAGATTAACTGGAAGGTGCTTAATACACCTTATGCATCTATGAAATAAAGGTTACAATGAATTACTTATACAAGATTTGTTGTATAGAGACCAGTATCCGAATTTGTATATAACAATTGTATTAACAGAATTATTCGTTTTTATACTGAATATGTTTCCGTTTTTAACGTGTAAAACGCATCTTATAATGGTTAAGTGATCGTCACCTCTCGGTGCATAATCGGTTATGATCGTTGTTAAGTTATATTCATAGTCTTGTAATAATAATCAGACCCGAGAGCGAAGTGCGCCGACTCAATAAGAAACCTGGCTATTCCAGCCGCTTATTTAGGGTTCGCCGCACGAGCTCATCCCTTCAAGATTTCAGTAGCATGCTGTGCATGAAGCAGAACGGTACTCAACTATCTTATACAATCCACCTTTATTGTCCATAGATGTTCAATCATTGTCAAAATAAACACACAAAACCACAACGTCTTTATTATCTTTACTCAAGAAGAGAAAATACAACAGTCGTAAAATTTCCGACAGTGCGCTGTGCATCGACTTACTCACGTCTAGTTTGATGAAAATGGACAGTACCTATATGCACATGTTTTGTGGGATACATGATCATATCGCGTTGTGTGATATGGAAAATTATTATGTAAGTATCTAACTGTTTTATGGCTTGTAATTGTTTTGTTTTTTCAAATGTAAATCTTGTCTAAATCTTAAAAATTATTATTTTGTAGGTCCTATTAGAAATCGCTGATGTTAAGTTTTACATAAGATGGAGGAACATAAGGTTAACGGCGGTGACAAAGAAGAGCATGGGTATAAAGTCAATCAACCAGAGGGAATAAAATTAGATGGAAAAAAGTTCAACCTTTCAGGGGATGCTTCATTCTTAAGGTGGAAGAGTTATAGTGCAAATTCTCATGTAATACAAGAAAATACGGGTGCATCGTTGCTAAGAAAATAAACTGGACAGTTTTGGGAGCAATTTGTCATCATTTTTAGTGCTTAAAAGTATGTTTTATGTATTACATTAGAACCTTAGCTTGTAATTACAGTTATCCAATAAAATTTCTGAAAACTTAATGACATATGTTTTTAACTCATACAGATTATACAACAGTTTAATACATTTATTATTATAAAACTTATAACCAGTACTAGATGTTCTAATAACGATATGGAACACTTTAATAACAGTTATTGCTATTATTTCGAAAAGGGTATAAAAAACGTTGTATACTAGTTATACAATAATTTAATAAAGAATAAGCTTTATAGTCACTGTACAACTGTGCTAGCAATACGCGTTTTATATCCAATATTCACCTGTTTAACTGTCACATATAGTATACAATGGTCTTATAATGGTATATAGAATTCTAATAAAGAATAAAACGCATTTCTTTCAGTGCAGGATAAAACTTTTTATAGGTTAGTTTGAAGAGCATAAAAATAGCTACATTTTGACGCCGAAAAGGTTTCGATATCTTTTTTTGTTATCGAGTTATTCGCAAATTATTGAGCAAAAAATAAATAATGATAATGAATTGAGGATCACGACACTAACGAAAAGACATTTAATTTGCAAAACAAAATGCGTTTATAAAAGAAGCTACATCTTAATATCTTTAAAATAAAGTCAGAGCTAATAATAAAACATGTATTTCTAAATAATTTTATTTAAAGATCGCCTCGCTTACCTGTAAATTTTTTGTGGACATTCCGTACTAGCCAAAGTTGACCCAATTCTACAATTATTTATGTACGTTTCGTCATAAAACACTCTGTATAGTAATTTGAATACGTTTAATAACATATTTTTCGTACCTATGAGTCTAATAATGTGCGATAGAAAGAGTAATTAAAAGAAAAAGGCAAAATACATACCTACATTAACGAAACCCTTTTCGTACCAGATCCATTAATTCCATTCACTAAGTATAATCCAATAATCTGAATATTTAATACTTCTATTAGTGTAGATAAATGGAAGTTAAAGTTGTTTGCTTGCGAAAGTTTACTTTAACAATTTCTTCTCATACTTACATTTGTAAATGAAAGGTAACTTTTATGTTTGTAAATAATTTATAAGTAGCTACAAAACTGCTAAAGTAAAAACACTTTTCTTATAGATCCGGTTTTTTTTGACATCGAATTTAATTTCTTGAACAGTACTTAAATACAGGGTGAACCTTGAACACACAAGTATAGTATAAACAGCGGTACAGTTTCTATGTAGAATATAAAGTTTAATACTTTCTGTTGAAAAAAATAGGAAAGAACGAATGAAATTTATAATAAATATGCAAGAAATTTTAACAGAAAACTTGAGAATCGCTGAATATATACGACAGGCGTATATCAACCATGCAATGTTGTAATGTTACACAGAACTTTTAAATTCTTACTGTTTATATGAAATAGGAATAAATATCTTTTTAGGCGATAAGTACCTCAATTTTTATATACCTTTTTCTTAATATACTTCCGCTTATTTGGAACATTTCTTTAACATAAAATACGCTTACAACATATCTACCACCTCGTGTAAACAGCCATAGTGCACTTAAAATATTAGCTATACTTAGAGGCACTTGAATGATGAAATGATTGGTGAGAACACCGCCCGCGAAAATAACAAATTTGTACATACGTCAACTCGACAACCTAACGTTAAAATATAAAATTAGGCATTATTCGATTAAAAACATGCAAAATTTAGTTGGGTTCAGCATAAAATACTACAAAATTACTTAACTTATAGCAATTTTCAGTATAATTTAAATGTAACAATTTATATAAAATTTTCATACAATTTTAAATAAAAGCATCAACATTTGAATCACAGAGTTCCTAGATTTTGATAAATAGTACCTACCTCTATCGACTGTCATGATGGGAAAGAGTCGCTATTGCCAATTTTGAAATATAGGTTTGAATTAACAAGACATTTTCATGCAATTAGTTAATTTTTACATATTTGAACAGTATTGTAAATAATGACCCAATATCTTGATCTAAAATACTACAATTATAATTTTGACAGTTCCTCTGGTATAAATGGTACAAATTGCCATGTCAGACCGACATTTTGGGGCATATGACAACAATCTGTTGCGGTACTTTGTTAATCTAGGGACTTTAATGAATTGTTTGACTATGTCATACCATATAATTATTTTATTTTAATTCTCTTATAAAACCAGTTCCTATGTTTTTAATTCTTAAAACGAAATTAATTACAAATTTCGTTCAGTTAAAGCCATTTTCCTACATACACAAAGATTGATTTTTCTTTCGGTCTTTCCTACGAAATTTCTTGCGATTTAGCACAGAAGATTAATGAAATAAGTTGCCTGATAAGATGACTACTCGTATCTGAACTCAAGAAACCATTAAGCCTTCCAAGCCTTAAAAAAAAACTTGAAGACAGTTTGAATTATTAGTTGATATTCCAAAACGCACTTCTACTTTCCCGAGGAGTTCGTTCACTTGTGTCGATATCCAAAATTATAACTTTATACTTGACAAAATAAACTTCGCAATATAAGCCCTTTACCGAACTAATCTAGACAGTGCTTGTTTGAGAAGGCAGACAAGCACTTTAGTTGTTGATAAATGATTAGGTCGAGACGGTTAGTTATAAATTTCAGGTTCAAACTTTTGTTTAATTTAACTCAGGTCCAAGAATTATTTCACTTTATCTGTCACAGTTTATCTAAGTAAATTGGGGTATAATTTTTAGTCGTTATAATGATAGACTCAACAAATGAATCCACTTGTTGAAGAACTGGTGAAAAAGAATACAGCTGCTTGACTGTATAGAGAACGAGTTGAATTTCACTTTTCAAAGTATCCCAAATATTATAAAGGTAGAAAAAATACTCATGATAATCTCTTAAATTGGACTATCAACAGAAACTGAATACCTACAGTAAAACCTCAATATTGTACGAAGAGCGGATAAATCTATGTAACCAACAATAATTGCTTAGTGAATAATTTTCTAGAAGAATGGAAATGAGAAATGATAGATATGCAGGAGGAAAATCTGCAAAGCAAAAACTCGCTCAAACATACGAGTAGGAGATTAGTTATTGGTAAAATTAAGTTAAATTTGCCAATTTGTATATATAAATCATATTTTTTATTTTTTTAACAAATATAAATTTTTGTATATATAAAAATGTTTGGAAAATATAGTTTTTCTGAAATAAAAAATAAGGGTAGCAACCTCCAAACACGGAATCTAATCTGAAACGTTTGTTTTTTTATGAGATACAATTTCCATTTTTTTTTTCATTCTGAAATATTGATTAGAACCCCAAATATTTAGAAAAAACTGTTTTGGGGGTTGAACTTTGAAGATGTATTTCACCCCCTAAATATGTTTTTCCGCTGATTAAAAAAAATATGTCGTTTAATTTTTTATGTTCTACAACCGAGTCTACAATATATATAAAATATTGGAAATCGGAGAGTTCGGGTTGGGGTAGTTTCCTTGTTAGATCCTTCTTCGTTTGAATTAACCTAACAATAATTTTAGGGTAAATACTTACATAAGTTACTTAAATTTTACAACTTACCTTCGGTGTGCATTTATAAAACCGGCAAGTAAATGTAAATTTAACAAGCCGTTCATTTTCATTACACAAATAACACGTACGTTAAACTATAGCAACACCTAATTCCTTGCCTTTAAGAAACTCTTTTATAATTTAAGATAACGTGTTACAAACAATTTTATGTCGTACTTACCCGTTATTTACGAGTTTGCATTTGTTTCATGTTTCATAACCTAAAAGACATCTGTCAGTTATATGTGTTTTTGTCTAATACTGACTCTTTTTTATAATTTTGCATAATTATTATTAAAAATGTCGACACAAATGCGTCTTCAAAAAACAACAAAATTGCAATACGAGTATTTGCTAAAAATGGTCTTAATTCCCCAATAACGTGCATGTTATATCTCAACAGTTAACGTTAACCTTAACGTTTAACCCTGAAATAACATAACTGTTAATATGATAAAATGGGATATATACCTACTTGGCCTGAATAACTGATGATTTAGTAACTGAAAATCCAAATGCCTCTATTATTGATTGTATGAATAAAATCAGTGATAAAATCGAAACAGACTGAAGATAAAAAACTTATAATAACTGTCAAGTATTTCAGAAGAAGCCCATAAAATATTAAAAGACCTTGAGAATTATTTTTTGAGCTTTGGTAGATCATACGTTCATGTATTCCAAAATCGCTTTACATAATTTAAAGTTTAATTGTAATATATTCTGTAACTTAATAAATAAAAGGTTTATCGCAAAATTCCTGAAACATGTCAATTTTTATTTTCAATGAATCATATTACATAGAGGTTTGTTTATTTTTAACAATGTGGGGGGTTGCAGCAACCCCCAACTTACTTTTAAATGAGAGGGTAGATTGATTAATTTTTTATTTAAAAGCATTTTCAATTCTTATGTCAAGAAAATGAATATCACCCCGTGACTTGGAAACTAATGAAGATATAAAATATATGATTAAAGCTAGACATATTTGTTATGAAAATTCCAAAAGAGTTCGGGAAATATCCCTTTTTATTCTGTGTCCATAATTCTTGAGATATTCTAAAATCCCATCGAAATTGGATCGCCCTGTAAATTTCCCCACACACGGAATATTTCGTAATGACTAGAGAATGGTACATTAGTTAGTTTATCTACCTTAAAAGGGACACATGCACATTTCTCATCGCTAAAAAACGTCAACTGAAAAAATAAATATTGTGATGGATCTGCTCCAAGCAACATATTGAGGCCGTTGGCAGCAACAGATGGACAGTTATTAATCCAAATTTTAGCCCGACATTTCCAGGAGAGAAAACATGTTTTCTATTACAAAGTACGAGTTTTTCGACAAGGGAGTAGTTAAATAGATAGATGACCAAATGGATGAACCGGGCGGATGCGAAATATTTCGAAACATGGAAATATAATTTGGCGAAAAATGAACAGCTGTTCGTTTAAATATAAATAGCCGAGGATGCAGATATATTTTAGTCAAAGAAAGAAAATTATTCGTTGAAACGTATTTGGAAAACATTAGTAGCTTCCAGAGGTGCGCTTCTAGATTTGATTGAAATTTATAAAACGTAATTAACAAGACAGAAATGCCTTCCAGGCCATTATTAGTCGACTCACACGAGAGGGCCTGCCTGAATATTTAAGCTATAGATTTGCATACATTCTAAAGTTAGCCCTATATATTCTTATTTATGATAATCTAGGGGTATAAATCGAAATTTAAATATTCAGTAGTTGTTGAATATCCAGAATAATTTCTTGAATGAACTAGAAATTTGTTTGTGTCCCGGAGCGTAAACACGCATTTCTATTCGCAATCACTGTTTATGAAAGCCAATCAGAAAGATAACCTTGAACTTAAATTGTTTAACGAAGTAGAAGAGTGAAAAAAAATGTAATAGGATCCTAGGAGTGCTGTAAGACATTTTTTTCATAAATTATTTTAATATGAATCCAACCAGAAATAAACAACGATAGTAAAATAACGAATACTACACCATAACTAATTGGTAGTACAGGGTGTCTCAATGTCGATAGTACAGGCCTACTGTGAGGATACAAAAAATTAAAATAACATTTGGCACACATGGTGTTTTTGTCATTTTCTGTTCGAAAAAATCAAATAATTGACCGAAGGGTAAGAAACAATGTTAATACAGCTAGACTGTTGCATTATTTCGAACACAATCCACGAAATTCTATACGGCAGGCTAGCCGGGCATTGAATTTGGATAAATCAGCCGTTCAACGAATTTTAAAGACCGATGGGTATTATATATATATTATATATATTATAACTACAAAATTCACAATTTGGAGTATTTGCCTGAGCCTTATATTGAAAACAAACTTAATTTTATAGCTCAAATTGCAGTAAATGTAGAAACTGTTGTTCAGAACATTTTTCGGCACGTTCTTTGGGCGGACGAAAGTCGGTTTGTAAGTAATGGTTTGCCAAACAGGACCAACGAACACTACTGGTCCATTGAAAATCTCCACATCGTAAATCCAGTCCAAAACCAGCTAAGGACAACCTTCTCGAAAAAGAAAAATTTCAAAAAGTTGAAATTAAGGTGGTCTTCACAACCAAAAAATTAGGATGTCAGGCAAAGCCGCTCGGGAATTCGCTCTTTTACATGAAATAGAGCTTATAATTCTACGGTAATTAAAAAATCACCTACGTTGGTTCCAAAATAGTTTTTTAAAACGTTAATTGTTAATTAACTATTAGCGATAATTCAAGAAAGAGTTGTACAAACATATTATTAAAAAATATATTGTAACGAATTGGAAAGGTACACAAATAATCACGATTGAAAAATTACCTGACCGAACTTT
>NW_019416373.1:0-44364 GCF_000390285.2 Anoplophora glabripennis | reverse complement strand
ATAATATTTTAATTTTATTCATAAGTACAAAATAAAATTTTCATAAAATGCATGACATCGACACTTGTTAGTACTCAGTACATAGAGAGAACAGAATTTAAGCCTAGAGTGACGTATATCAAATAAAAGCCCAATATCTATAGATGAATCTGGTATACATATCCTGGGAAGACGAGTAACTGCATAGAAGATATCTCAATTGAACTTAAGTCATAGTATGAAATTTTTTATCAATTGTCAAATTAAATTATAATTTTCACAAATGTTAAAACTAAAGTTGGCTTTACAAGTACCTGGAGATGACCTATAAAAAAACATAAAATAAGAAATATTTTAATAATTAGTTATAGAACTGTATGTTAAAATAAAAGTACATTTGTAAAAAATTGTATTAGTCATAAGGAGTGTAGTGAAAAAGTGTTGTTAAAAAGGACATCCAAGGACTGAAAATTCTGTGAAGGGACCTTAAGCAAAAATAGGACCAGAATAATCCAGAAAGGATGAAAAACAAAAGTTTATTGATTGGTTCCGGCTTGGGTTTTTGGAGAATGCAGAGTAGAGAGGCAGCTCCAATAAATTTTAAATTTGTACAAGAAAGAAATAGTCAAGTAAGAAAATTAAACTTACCAGAAAAGTTAAAAGATTGTTTGTTCTCAAAACCACAAGAAAGAAATTTGCCATCAAAAAGAAAATTTCCGTTACCAGTTGTAAGCAGTCCATAGAGGTTTCCAGAGGCCCCATAAATGGTATACAGGAAATCTACGTAGTTTCCAACAAAGAAAAATTCAAGTTAGCAAATACCAGGTACCTAAAATAAAAATAAAGTGCACTATAAACAAAACTGATAACCTATAAATAATACTTTTATATCACCTCAAACCTTAGAAAAAGGATTCATAATAAACTGTAGAACTTACCTGAACAAAAATAAATACAAGCCAATCAATCATATGTTTAAAAACTTCACAAAGTCCATGAGCTCGAACCAATTTATCAAAAAGGACAGCCTTGTTTAATTAGAGTTGAATTTTCTGTCAGTAAATAAGAAATTATGCCCCTGTACGATAGGCAAAATGCAATACAAGGAGAAGTATTCAAAATTGAATAAATTAAATTAATTGTTAATAAAGTAAATTTTTCTTGAATTAAAAAAACAATCCTTGTATTGTATTTAATTGTATTAGATTAGAAAAGACAACAAAGTTAATCAAATATTCTCTATTATTGTTAAGGAAGATATTCACAATTTGGGTACAAGTTGCAAGTTTTAAGTCAACCCACAAAATTTTGGAATAAAGATTGTATTAAAGTTTAATCTCTACTTTTTTTTTTGGTGTGTTGCACTATACTTATTTGTGTATTAAAATACACTCCTGAGATCACTAATAATAAAACAAGCATCTAACATCAGCTGGCAAGGAAAAAGGTAAAGTACATGGTGAGACAAAGAAAGGTTTGTATTTAACAAACAGCAGCTAACCAACATAAAAAAGATTTACACAAACAAAACAAAGAACACAAACACACAACACAAACAAACTCAATTTTGGCAAAAATATTAATATTTCACAACAATATATTACATATCTGGTGCCAACAATGCTCTCAGTATTCAGAACATTGGTAAAATCAATTTATCACAAACCGAACTCACGTTTCTTTCTCGTTTTCCCATTTTACTTTGATGAAAACTACTAAAATCCACATTATAAACACTTCCATGCTTCATTTCCATTTCGTAGATACATTTGCGGCAAATGGCGCAACCGTATAGAAACTTAATACTTTTTGCATCACGATTGCGGCCGAAATTGCGACTTGTGGGGTATAAAATCATCGGCGAATTTCCCAAGTCACGAAATCTATTTTAGTAGTTTAGCAAACTATCATAGTTTCTGAGCTCTAGCAGTTAAGATTTAATGTAATTTGGCTCCCACCGACTGGAAACTTTCAGTTTAAATTTCTCGATGTGAGTAAAATCGGATGCTTTTTTTTGGGATGTAATTGGCGTTACCTATCTCAATTCTATGTTCATTGTCCCTGGATAGAATGCGTATTGTGTGCAGTCCTCTTTTGTGCATTAACGTAGTCGTTAGCTAAAGCACTCGACTTTACACGCTCGTTCGACTTTGCGTAGTTTTTATACAGAACCATCTAGATGGAATAGTTATTTAGTGTACAAGTTTTTCTTTACTGCACGAAAATCTTGGTTAAAAATACCAGTTAGTTGCAAATTCATACGCGAATGCACGCTGTGTGGAAACGTACCAGGTCTGTTCAGACAATAACCGGAGTTTTTGAATTTTGATGGAGATATTTTGTGATATACTGTTGGCAGCATTGTGTTGCGCATAACTTCCTCTATAACCACATGTTCTTGGATTGTTGATATCTCATTTGGTTTTCGTGACATTGTTATTTGAGTGCAACGTGTTTAAGTGTTAGTGGCGAATTTTGAAATATGCAATTTTCTTGGACAGCGATACAACTGAGGAAAACTTTCACGGAAACTCTTCAGTTTTTGAAACAAGCTTACGGAGATGATAATCTGGGTCGTACGCAATGTTAGGAATAGTTTTCGCAATTTAAAAGTGGTCAATTGAAGATGATCCTCGATCAAGAAAATCTTCGACTTCAACTGATGACTGTCACGTTCAAAAAGTCAAAGGTCTGGCGAATGCAAATCGTCGATTGACTGTCAGAGAATTAGCATCTCTATTGGGGCATGCCCTGAATTTTTAAAAATAGAATATGCATCAAATTGCAGCAAAATTTGTTTCTCGTTTGATGACCGAACAACAGAAAGAAAATCGTGAGGATGTTTGTTGACAACTCCTTGATCAATCCAATCGTCATTGGATTGTTATGAAACAACAATTATATATTCTAGGAATTCTGTTGTTCTCTAAATGCTGGTAAATTCCCGGTATAGTTCTTATTTCTCTGCATGTTCAGTTCATATAGGTCTGAAAGATTCGTATCAGGTGTCCCAGCAGGCCAATGTCCTCTGGCCATTTTCCCAATCCACCATTTCCAGGTACATATTTTAGATGTTAGATAACACACATTGACAATTGCTGGAGAGGATTAGTGTAAATACCAAATTTCTTCTCCAAAATTCGGAGGAACATATTCCAGGCAATGTAGCAATTAAAATGTACATTGTTTCATTGCATTAGTAATCTTGTAACAATAAAGGGTCAAACTAAATGATCTCATCTGCAACAAAACTTTTTCAATAAGTTTTTGTAAGTAAATTCCACCTGCAATTCCAGCTTTTGTTGAAAATGATAGGGGGGTCGACAATATTTTGTTTAAATATAATTTTTCTTTGTTACTTTTATTTTACTTTATTTGTTTCTCTTATTGTGATGCTGAAATAGATTTTTTTCTACTTTGTACTTTTCTTACAACAATCTAATTACATAAAGACTGCTCGCTTTTTTGCAGCGACTTCAACTTTGCTTTTTTTAACTGATTCTTCTTTTCTATTTTAAAAAGGATTTTCAAAAAAATTCTTTAGAAAACCTATTTACCTGTACAGTAGTACACATAATCTAATATAGGTGCAGATGATTCTTAACATAACTCGCTTTGTCGCTCTCTGTAGTTCGTCTTTTCTTTCTTTGTTTGGTCTTTCGCTGAATTTATACTATCCCTTATTCTTGTCTTTGCATTACGAGCAGCCTACATCTTCTTATTTCTTGTTTATATTTGACTTTTTACAATATTTTACGTTTTTTGGTTTGTAAACATTTTTGGTTTCCGATTTTCCTCGGGCAGGTTCGTAATGAATTTTTTTCACTTTACTTTTCCCACACTACTTTTTTCACAATGCTAATTTAACTTGTACATTTATGACTTCAGTTTCTGTTTCGTTCTCCACTTTATTTTATTTACAGATTGATGTTCACGATATAGTGGTTTTCTACAGACTGAATTTGGCAAATGTGGTATTTCTTATTCAAACTTTGCCGGGCGTTACATTTTTCCTAGAATGCCATCAAGAATGAAAATTCTTTCACGAATCTAGGATTATTTTTTCTAAATGTGTTCCGATCATGTTTTTATCATAGGAAAATAATGGGGGTAGTTCATGTGACCTTTTTTCTTAGACGCTCTGTTTTCGAGATACAGTGTGTTGAAGTTGTTACTTTCTAAATGGTTTTCCTTAGTTATCTTTAATTAGGCTAAAGATAAAAATGTCAAAATTTGTACACGCGTAACTGTGCAATACCTAATGTGCACACGGTTTCTTTCTGAAAAGCAGTGTCGCCGATACAGGTAATTGGAAGGTACAATCGAAAAAAAATATGTTAAAAGTAAAAATTTGTTACATTTCTAAACGGTTTTATAAACTCTAAATCGTACTCCAAAAAAAGGTATACTTGTGGAAATTCGGTACCATGTACCATTTTCGAGAAAAATTGTTAAAAAGTTATTTTCAACTCCACATTTTGAACCTCTTTTAAAACAGGCCAATAATAATTAGTTATTTTTTAAAATTTTTAGATCGTTTAGATTGTTTTTAGAAATTATGTTTTTTACTCTGTCAATTGTGTTTGCAGCAAAATTGTTAAATAAACGAAATTTAAAATTGTAATTGGACTATTTCCTTTAAAGGCATATTTCTTGCTCCTAATTTCGTTTGTAAGTGCAGTTGAAAATAATTTCGTTCAAGTATTTATAAATTTAAATGCTTCTTTGTTGAAAACGATTGACTTTAGAGATATTAGCAAGGTATACGTTTTTTGGGGGAAAAGATTTTTTCTGCTCAAAGTGAAATACACCGTGGCACAAAAAAAATTGTAGCGCTGTCTAGAAGATACAATGAAATCCTCGATAATTTGAATTTCTCATCCGAAAAAATTCGAAATTTCACGAAATCCTCTCTATTTTCCTTGCAACTACTTTTGCATAATTATTCTTTACAATATTTTATTGCTTTATGGATACGTTGTTACTAAATATAATTTTTCCCTTATTTTCTTATAATAAAATACAAATGAGTTTTTATAACATTATCCAGTAATACCAGTTTTATTCTTTTTTCATATGAAAATTATGGTTATTTAGTAATTAGTCTGGAAATTTCATACATTTGGCTTCTGCAAATACGAGTATCGCAATGTGCTTCTTTCAGATTAACTATAAAATACTTTTGAGGCCAGGAATAACGCGGCCAGTATCTATCATAAGCTGAGACATCACAACAAAATGATCCAGCATGCGATAGTCGCCTGTTTATCTGAATCGACTCCCTTTAGAGGGACTGAAATACACCACCTGAAAAAAAGTAACATTCATCTTTTCTTCAGATAGTCGGTTACTTTATTAAAATCCTAAAGTAGAATTTAAATTAAAATGTATCTAATGCTGTGCCTCGTAAATTAAAAATGTGTTATTTGAAACAATAGACTGTATTTCATAAAAGGCTTCTTTTTAATAAATTAAACTCGCTGTTAAAACCTGCTCAGCCCTTGGCGGAGGTGATGATAATCTCGTTTAGACGCTTTTCACGAATGGGCATAATGAGGCTTTAACGTTTAAAAGTCTCGTAGCAATCTCATTTTCCTTCAGCGTCAATTATTAATGTAATTAAATGGTGCACTGGCACACTTTGATGCATTCAACGGTAACAGGAATGGGGGTTTAATGCAACTTTTATTTGCCATAATGTGCATACAAAAAATGTTTAGAGACATGTTGAATGATAAAAACACCTTTCTTCTCATTCTCACAATTTAATTAGATTTCATTTGTGATGAAGTGCATAATTATGAAGCATAGAAAGTATTTTTATCCACAATGACCTTATAATCGGACTTTTATCCACACATATGAACCGTCTAAAGTTATACTTTATCCGTAACATTTACATTTATAGTAGCAGATACTTCGTTTTTTGTTTTATCACATTTATCTTCCTTTCCGTTAATAACAAGCCTTGTAGCATTGTTGCGATCATTTTCGGAACGCATAATATCTGCCGAAGTTTGTGAAGAACTTGCACAAGTTGCGGATGTCTCTTCTAGTAACGGACACCTATATTTTCCTTGGATTTTCCTTGCAATATCAAGTTTGTTAGATGTAGACTCATCAACGTAACTTTCTGCTACAGAGGAGCTCTTCCATCCACCATGCCTTTTGATGGTTGTAAGATCAGCACCTTTATTGGCCAATAAAGTTGTTGAGGTGCGCCTCATACAATGGCCAGTATACGCCTCTGGATTTGCGATATTCAGGAATGAAGCAACTATTGAGGGTAGCTTCGCCAATGTGTTGATGCCAACAGATTGAGAGGTACATTTTTGATTGATGTATCTTAAAAAAAATCTGTCTTGTGTTAGGCTAATTTTGCGGAGAGAAATATTTTTTCTGCATATTTCAGCAGCATTCACAAAAGATCCCTCTTTAATTGTAAATGTTCTTGAAATGCCCGTCTTGGTGTCAGGTTTTGAAACAAGTAAGTAACTGCCAATGTCCTGTACGTCATTAATTTTCAAATTTGTCAATTCGCAGCATCGACACGCACCAGAAACGCCCATTATTAATGCAACCTAAAATAATTCAAAGTTCACTATACAGGGTGGGCCAATGGAAACTTTCCACCCCGATTTTTTTGGTTTAAAATAAAAATCCGGGAAAATGCTCGGACACAAGTGGGTAGAGAACAACCCTCCAAATTTGAATAGGGAATAGGGGTCGTGCCATACCTCTTGTTAAAGGTGTCGTCGAGTTCTTTATGACCCTACAATTTCGCCTCATTATATTTATCCATAACGAAATGACAGCTTGTCAAAATAAAAATAAATAAAAATACTTACTAATTTATTAATTAAATCTACACGTGAACTTTATGTAACAAAGTGTTCAAAATGTCCGCCATTAACATCCATGCAATAATAAAATCGATCCTCTATCTCTTCTCTAATATTCTGCAACATATCGGCAGTTATCCTTTGACATTCTACAGTTATGCGTTCTTGCAGAACTTGAAGAGAAGCTGGCTGTGTTTTATAAACTGTAGACTTCAAATGGCCCCAGTGAAAGAAATCTAGACAGGAAAGATCAGGGGATCTTGCAGGCCACTCAATAGATCCCCTACGGCCAATCCAATGACCTCTAAAATTTTCGTTGAGACATTGTGGACTCTTTCATAATGTTTCCTGGATTTCGCTGGCAGTAAAAGGAGAGTTGCTTCTTGAGCTTCTTCTAAAACAGCCACAGGAACACAATTACTTTCTTGAATTTTTTACCAAATTCAAACAGAACTGTTTATTAAATAATTGATAATAAAAACGTACCATAGGTAGAGGTCTTTTAATATCTCTTGAGCCGCGAAATGCGCGAAAGGCGTGGCGTATCCCCATAATTCTTCTAATAAGCAAGTTGTGAAAACATTGACTCAGATGTGCATAATTACAAGTAGACATGAACTAAGGCGCTCGGGCATCAATAAAGTCAACTGGCGAACGTTCGTTATATATATTTTTATAGTTTAAATTAAAATAATAAAGAATAGGGCATTTTATTATGATATTTGTAATCGGAACAAAGGCTTGTTTACGCTAGAGCTCGAGAGAGACTGTGAATAATAGGTGTAATGTTTTTAGGACGTAGAATAATTTAGGCGACGGTTGGAATTATGTTTCTGCGCATATGAAGGTCACAGCTCATAAGATTTTAAAACATCTCTACCAGTCGGTATAACAAAACCTATCACGTTTCATTGAGTACTAGTAAGAAATATCAAGTCGTGCTAATATTTTTTTATTAAATTCCAATAATTATGACTCCACGAATATAATTGTGATGTGATTTTGAATAAAACGTTGTAGGTATTACATTCGTGTTTTAATTGCCTTTTATCCACTTAAACATTCTTTCGTGGATAAAATGCCACTTAAAACACTACAATAAATAACCAATATAAATTCAAAATTATGCAGCTGTTCCAGTTTATATTTATTTATTGTTATATTATCATGTAAAAGTGATACAGTTAATAATAATGATTAATTATATTCCTAATTAATTTATTTTATAAATAATCAGAGCTCATCAAAGCCTCCATGAATTTAATACCTTCGTTTCAATTTGTGTAATAAATGATATTCTGATAACAGTAGTGAATTCGTAATTATTTTCCAACGAATCGATTTCGAATATATTGTTATATTTTGCGCTGAAATCAACCTAAAATATTATTGGGTGTTTGTGCATAATGTTAATTATGTAGGCTCTAATAAAATTATGATGAACGATAAATTATTTGAAAGTAGTGTCATTATTAGCTTCCCCTATTTTTGTATGTAGAACTGTTTAAAATTCAAGGAGAATCCTCAATTTTACAAATATTTTTTAAATGCTAATCTCGGCTTAATACTTTTTTAATTTACATAACCTCTTTGTAATACCTAAAACCAATTAAAAATCTACACTGTTTTATAAGCTGTGATTAGTTCGGAAAGAAATTGATTAAAAATTGATTAAATAATTTTTGAATTCTGATATTCCCTCTGGTGTACCACAAAGATCCGCATCTGTTCCGCTAGTGTTTTTAGCTTATACGTCAGATAATCTTAAATCTATTGTGAACTATAAGATTCAAGTTTTTCACTGATGATAAGGAGCATGAACAGGTTAAGGAATCAAATATTGATTTGCATGTTTTAAGCGAACATTCTACATAACACAGTTTAAAATTAAATCCATCAAATCAATTTTAATGCTTTTTGATAACAAAAGCAGTATTAACTTTAAAACAAGAGAATATTACTATAACTGTAAGTACATTGTGTCAAATAAGTATAAGAATTTGTCAATAAAACAATATATTCAATTAATCATCAACATTTATTTTGTCTCCTCTAAAATAGACTCCACAAGAAGCAATACACTTTTTCAACGAAAAATCCAGTTAGCAATGCACTTTTTAAAGACATATTCCGGTATGGACTTCAACTCCTTCAGCGATATTTGTTTTATGACTTCTATCGACTCAAAACGTGTTCCAAAGTGGATATTTGAGTTTGGAAAAGAGGAAAAGTCAGCAGGGGCCACATCCGGCGAATAAGGTGGCTGTTCGATTATATTCGTTGAGTTTTTCAATCACAATTATCGCTTTGAAATGCCCGAAAGAGGTCTAACGATTACAAGATATCTTATTTTCTTAATAAAAAAACCTTGTTTTTTTTTAATGTGTCTTTTTTTTTTTGATGTGGCCCCCACACCCTCTATGTGGTTTTCTCTCCATATGTGTGAATATATACGGTGTTTTCTTTTTATGTGCACAGTTTTTTTTTTCTCTTTTTTTCGAACTTTTTATAAAATCTTGTGCCTTTTGTGTTTTTCTTTTTTTTATCTCTCTAAACACAACAAAAATTAATGGGGGTCTAAATAAAGTGAATCACCCTGTACATGAAACTAATGTTCGTAATAAACATATTAACACATGCAATGCAGTTAAGATGATGAACTCACTTCCTTGTGGACTTCTATATTTAAATTCTTTTATTTATGAGGGTATGAACGTCCAGAATGACATAAATAAGCTTGCTTCTGAGATAGCTCCGGGAGCAAGGGTAGCGCTCCATTAGGAATCAATTCATTGTACATCTCATATTTTGTTTTATTCACATTATTAAACGTTAAATACAATAAACATTGAAATATATTGTAATAGAATGAATTTAGCCAAAGATTTTAAAAATATCAAAGAATTGATTTTGAAGAAATAAATTATCAGTTAAATAAGTGTGACCAGTAAGTTGAAATTGAGAAAGGAAAGAGAAAATAAAAAAAAATTAGTACATGATCAATAAAAATTTTTGTAAAAAAAAGGAATTTCAAACAAAATTTAAAGAAATATAATGTAATCGAAGCTAAAAATGTGATTGGTAATTAAAATTTGGATTATCAAAATTAGAAAGTGATTTAAAAAAATCAGTGGGGCATGAAAAGAAAAGGGTGAGGTAACTAAAAAAAATAATAAATTGAGGAGCTGGCAGCAAAGGTTAAAAAAAGTTAATTTTGAATTTAAAAAGACAGATAATTTAATTACCAGAAAGAAACAAGTGTATTAGTAAAGAAAACCATATATAAGAAGGAATAGAAGAAAACATAGTCACAAAAACTAAATCGATTGAAGATTAAGGACAAAAAAAGAGATGATTTTTTAAAAATTTTTAATTCGTTTTAGTTGCCCGATCATTGGAATAAAATTATTAATAGGTAGTGAAAAAGATACATTGTTTAAAATAGGAGAATCCCCTGGCCCTACTATTAGTTACTCTGTTGTAATTAATAATAAATTAAATGTGAAATTCCGATATTTGTAGAATCAACTTGAAATCAAAATATGAAAAGTCCATTTACAAATAATATAAATGAGATAAAAGACTTATTAACAGAAACAATCAGTCCAAGAGCAAGACAAAATACATTCTGATGAAGTCAATTCAAATATAATAAATCATACTTTAAATATAATTAGCTCATTGAAGTTCAATGAGTATGCAAGCGAAAATGTTGAAAAAAACGGAATCTTATCATTCATTTGTGAACAGTTGAAACTGTTAATATCTCGTAAACAAAGATATCGATATTCTAATAACACCTTCACTGCAGCTTCAATACTCCATACCATTAGTGCGCACGCTTATAATTTTTAAGTGCTAATATTGTAGGGTCTACAGAAAGGCATCTAATGAAATCATAAAACGAATGAACGAACGAATGAACGAAAATGAAATCATAAATCATAAAACACTATTTGAAAAAGTCGAAATTTTTCAAATTTTAAATTATTAGGTTTGGCACGATTTTTTTTGCCCTCTGTATATCGCAGGTCAACTTTTGATACGTTTTTTGAAAGGGCCACCTTCACTCCACAGTTCCTGAAAAAAAATAATTTCTAGCTGTCATACAATCATAATTATGTCAACTAGTAGAAGTGACGAAACATAAGAAAAAAAAAATTAAAAGTCGATTATCTCGAAAACTATCAATATTTTAATAGGGATCATAACACAAAGTCTGGTTAATTTTTCATGTAGAATTCGATAATGCTATAAAAAATATAGGTTTCCGTTAAAAAAAATTAAGTTGGTACCTGCCCAGGAAAAACTGAACACCCTGTATATGCAAATATATTTTCATTTTGTGCAGCTCGGGAAAGTAGGCAACTCTGTACAAAAAAAATTAAGTTATATCTTTTATTAACCTAGATGTTGGACTTACGCGCACTAGGTGGACACTGTATATTGAAATAATTCCTTGAGATTTAAATTTTCCTTACCTTAATTTTCTTATTCTGCTTAGTTTTTTCTTCTTTGTATTTTACTTTCTTCTTTATTGTCTGGGCGCCAGCTCACATAAGCATATCGTTGTACTTTAATTCAAATTTTGTTTGCTTTGTTCAGAGAAAGCTTTTCTTTGAAAACAACAAAATTTATATTTGAATTTTAACTGACTAGTTATTCTATTTCTTGTAAAAAAAATGTCTAATTCATTTAATGACTTGGATTCACTATATTTCAAATTAAATATAACAATGTGATTGGCTAACATTTCATTTATTTTTCTATTATCCCAAAATTTTGCAATCTTTGATCAATAAAAATAACTAAATAACAAAATCCAATATTTTGGATTTAAATTTTAATTTTAATATAAGTCTGTATTATTTTAAGGGTTTATACCTTTCTGTCACTGTTTAACACACTAATTTCTTATCTTCTTGGTGATTATCTCCACTAATCTATTTCTGAATCTTCTTGGTGCTTATCTCCACTAATCTTTTTCTGAACCTTTTAGAACGACTTCTGTTCGTCTTGTCATCTGTTATATAATCTCCTGTATTTGTCTCCTTCCTGCTATTTCTTTATTACTACTCCTTGTCGTGACTTGAATAAGGTGTGGGTGTGTACTCGATACTGGGTAATACCGTTACCACCGAGATAGACTCGGTGGTAACGTGTAGATCCGAAACATGCATAAAATAGAATTTGGAGCATCGCCCTGCAAGAAGTGCGCCGGATATTTTCTTCTTGCCCTTTCACTCTACGTCGGAATGAAAAAATTGAAAGGGGGAGATTTATTACAATCCTTTCCTGTTTTACTACGTGGGGAGGACGCGACACGTACAATACACAAACATGAAATATATAAAAATACGTAATAAATAATAAAAACATGGGGCGTCTGGTGAATTAGTATTCTATGGGATGCCGGTGTAAATCACACAAGACGCGTTAGCGCGAATAATACACTTAAGATATATAATATATTCACTGTGTAGCATATTCGAAACAAATTGGCTTAACTTGGATATGGGAATTTATAGAAACAGTATTCCCGTTCGGGAAATTTACACAGTCGATATGTAAATGAATTAATTCGATTTCACTAATGATCCTGTCTTAAATAACTCTGCTCCCACTTATCTACTCTCCCCCGCAGTTCTTCCACTAGCCTAATTTATCGGTTTGCCACAAATTAACCAAAAATGGGTTCAACATTTGCGTGCTGGGATGTTTATTATCCCCACAGGAGGGAGCATTATTATGTAAGTTACAATTAGCAGTATTACGGCTGCACGTTCGCCTCCTCTTGTGAATATGTAATTTATGGGAGGTTTTGGCAAAATACCACCAAATGAAATTATACCATGCCGAGCGTGATCAATGTAATATTTAATTATTATCCCAAACGGAACGAACAGATTGAACTTTCCCACACCGGAAAAAGATATGTTCGCATTACGTTCACTGCAGACATTCATGAGTGTATTGCGGAATTTTTACGAGAATTATATGCCTTCAACGTATGGCCACAGACAATATAGTTTATCGCTCAGACCGCGCGTTAAATGCTGGAAACTGGCCACCTAAAAAGGATGCAGGGTCTTGTTAGCCGGCATCCAGCAATATTTAGCGTGGTCACTCTTTTACTCGATAATAGGAGGCAGTTCTAGCGATGGCTTTGCTGCCAAATAATAACTGCCAAATAAATTTAATGCATTTAGTTATTTATTTATTTATTTATTTAAGAAGTAGGAAACCCAACAGGATTAAAAATACCAATAACAGGGTAACACTAAACAAGTAACAAAAAACAAGGTGATGTAGTACAATATAAACATAATATAACTAATGTGACAATACAAAAAAGAGACAAAAAAATTACCTATAAAGAATTATACACTTCCTCACAGAGGTTTTATATTTATTCAAAGAAATATTAAAGATATCAACTAGTCTGACCTGACCTGACCTGACCTGACCTGACCTGACTAGTCTGACGTCTGACCTATATAATCTATATGAGTATCAAATACCAACCATCCAAGATGACTCCGAGATCCTTAATACTATAAGCTTTTTCAACAATATTAGAACCAATAATAAAGAGACTCTGAAAAGTATGCCTATTTCTAGTGAAAGAGATATGACTACATTTCTTATCATTAATAAATAAGTAATTAGACTTACAAAAATGATACAATCTATGAATATCTTCCTGAAATTCAACAACATCAGTATCACTTGAAATTTGTTTGAACATTTTAAGGTCATCAACATACATCGAGAAATGACAGTGCTTAAAGCAGTTGGATATATTATTTATACATATAGAAAACAGTAAAGGACCCATATGACTACGTTGAGGAACACCCGACGTAACTTTGCTAATATCAGAGCTACAATTCATAATTACAACGTACTGGGGACGATTTAATCCATGCCAGAAGGTTGCGAAACACACCAACACATCGAAGCTTATTAAAATGAGTCATGGTGAACCTTATCGAAAGCTTTCAAAAAGTCCGTGTATACAGCATCCACCTGAACATTTTTATCCATACTATCAGAGATGAATTGTATATAAGGAATAAAGTTAGTCACAGTAGATCTACGACTAAAAAATCCATGCTGGTTTTCGTTTAATAAATATTTTATTTGAAAAAATCATTTATCCGTAATAATTGATTCCAAGATTTTGCTAAAAGTGCATAAAATAGAAATTGATCTATAATTATTTACTTCATATTTACTGCAGATTTAAATATAGGTGTAACTTTAGCAATCTTCCACTTTTCAGGGAAACAACATTCAGTAATAGATTTATTAAATATTTAAAAAAGTGGTAACTTAATATGATTACAACACGATTTGATAAAAATGGGAGGAATATTGTCACACCCAGCATCCTTATTAATATCTAAGTTGTTAATCTTATCTGTTATGTCATTAATGTCGATAGAGGTGATATTAATAGCATTGTTAAAACATACAGGGTCATCAGTAATTACTGGCTTATTAGGTGGATCATAAACAGAAGCAAAAAATTTGCCAAAAGCTTTAGCAACGTCTGGATAATTACTAAAAACTTTGTTGTTATAATTCATGTTGCAAGGAATACTGTTTGTACTTCTGATATGTCAAACATATGATCAAAATCTTTTTTGAGTTGCTAATAATAGATATTATTTTCCGTATCAGCAATAAATTTTTTGTAATCCATGTGTATTTGTTTTTTAGACTGACTTCTATGACTTGCAAACAAATTATAATCAGCCACTCTATTATATTTTATAATTTTTATATTTTATATCGTTGTAACTGTAGAATAACTGTAAGTAAGTAACTGTAATAACTGTAATGTAACTGAAGAGTTATATGGAACGTATCTTTTGTTTGGAAATGACATTTGTGTTAAATGCCAAATAAAATAAATCAAGTTAGAATTAAAACTACGAATCTGCCTAATTGGAATTGGAATGGACCTTAGAATAGAATAATTCAAAACGTTGCAATTAATGTTTTTAGATTTGTGCGTCGACTTCCAATTTGGAACGATAATCACACTTGTGTCTAAAAAAATTGCATTATACAGGTTGTGCAAAAATGTAGCAAATCACATATTTTTTACTGAATATTCTGTATTTTATCATACAAAAGATTGCAGTCAACGTGGTAGTAAACAAATATGGCTAACCAATAAATATACCGTGTATCCTCAGATGTGTACAGTTCTTTTATTATTAATTTTTGTAGATAGGTAAAATAATTTTTGACAGAAGTGTTGCTTATAAGGATGCCATTGCTAGTGCTCAAAAAAATTAAACAATATAAAATTTCCTTAAGAATAGTACCTTAATTTTTTATTTAATAAAATTGTTGGAACCTTAAGGGGTGGAATACGAAATTTGTTTAAAAAAGCAACAAATCATTAATCAATGAACCCTTGCAGAGGTAAGATAAAGCGTTTGCTACTGCTGTTCCAATTTTTGACTAACTTTTTGTTTTTCGACATACGGACTTCCATTCAACGTACAAAGGACAATCAGCAGCAAGGGTATGGGGAAATTTTTTTAGTTATTTTTTCGATTCAACGCATCATTTACGAGTTGTACGACCTCTTTTTATTATATGACGTCACACACCTCTTGTTTCCGAAATTTATTTTCGACATACGGATTTCGGACCTTTTGCATTCAACGCAGAACGGACAATCAGAACCAGGGGTGTAGAAGAGATTTTTTTTATTATATTTTCAATTCAACGCAGCGTTTCCGAGATGTAACCACTTTTTTTATTCTACGATCTCTCACTCGACACACTGATGTTTTCACTCGATCACCAATCATGGGAGATTTTTTGATATTTCGAGTCATTTCCGAGGTACAAGCAAACACTGTTCTTTTTTCTCATATATTGTGACGTCGTAGCTCGATGACGAAGATTAAAAAGGCCGGGCTCTCTACCCCACACCCTCCTCCTGAAGTCCTGAAGACAGCAGAGAGAAAAAGAGAAGCCCTCTATGACGACCAAATCACTCTATCTCTATCGCACTCTATGTCTCTATCTCCCTCTAATACAATCATACAACAATTACAAAAACGAACCTTCCTTTAAAAATACATGGGATTTATCATTATCAGAGTAACCTATTTTAATTAAAAGAAAATAAATTACAATGGGTTATTCTGATGATGAAAAATAAAACATAATTAAACTGTATTATTCAAATAACAGTAATGTGCAAAAGTTCTTTAGGAATATCGGCAAATTTATTTTGAAGGAATAATCCCGTCAATGAACACAGTAAAAATTATTATTAGAAACCTTAGGTGGCCAGAAAACAGCCCCGATCTCAGTTTCTTACACATATGTATTTTTCAGGGGCAATTCAACAAAATATATTATTAAAGACCTCAAAACTGACGAGTATTGAGAGAAAAAATTCAGGGCGAAATATAGTAAATTAAAGCATATTTTCAACAGTCATCACAATTATTATCATTTTGAAAATTTGTAAAAATTGGTAGGTCTAATGTTTTTCGTTTTTAGGTATTCTCCTTATGTTTGTTGTAAAGATTAGTCATAAAAATCATTGTTTGTTAATTCAATAAGGACGTATTTTAATTTTTTTAAATATTTTTTACTTTAAACATATATTTTGTGCCAGCAAATTTTGATAATGTCAAAAGAAATAAAAGAAAAGTCGTACATTTGTATTTAAAGTCAAAATACAAACAAAAATCCTGTACCTACAATCCGTAACGTACTAATAAATAACCCATCTTGTATATTAAATAAATTTAACATCAAATATCAAAAAAATTATATTACAAGCTGTTTAAAATATCATTATGAATTTTGTTTATTTGGAAATATATTTGCAATATTTCAATACCAAAAAATGAAAATAGTAGCTAATTAACGAAAATTAAATAAATAATTGCTGAAGAATATCCGATCATCTAAGTTAACTATAAAGGTACCTATTCGTTAATTCTTTAAAACATTTTTATCAATACCTTCATCATACATTTAAGTAAATACACAGTAACACAAAAAACAGATATTGATAAAAAAAAGGGGTACACGTAGGAGTGCGGGCCGCTGTATTTGATTCTTCCTGAAATTCTGCTGGTGGTGCACTCTATCGGCAATTCGGAAACTTAAAACTGCTGTCCTATTCCAGTAGCGGTCTGGAGCGAAGCTATATTGTTTGTGGTGTGGAACTGCAAATGTGCTAATATTTATTTTTTTGTCTTTAATTTAAATTTTGAACGCCTCATATAAGAATTCCTATAAGTAACATCCTTGTTTTTAATTCTGTCAAGCGGAAAAATATTTATTATTATTTTGTCAAAATTATCGTACAAGGAACAGCTAACGGTAAGAAAAGTTTCGCAAAAAAGGCGATTAACGTATAGTCTCCCCAACACTCTAGACCCTTCATAATTTAATAGCAGACACCCATTAATTTTAACTCAACCTCCTAGCGAAATACGATCTTATCGGTTTATCCTTACACTCGCCATTAATCTCGATATAAAATTTCTTAAAAGAAGACCGGAAACAGTTCATTAGTATGATGTAAATAGAGGAACTATTATTTACCGAAAGATTTTAACTTTTTAACGCTTATATTGTCTTCAAGCGATTGTTGTATAAATTAATGAATTACATTGTAACGAATTTATGTAACTAACAGATATGCAGTTTTTCTAATATATTGAAATTTTGTGGGACATATTACAATACAAGGTGTTAATAAACATTTGTATATTTCTGGCACATGTCTGTTATGTCAAAATGAGACAAACACACAGCTTTGTGTTGAGTAAAATGTCATTTTAAAATCTGACTTACCTTAACATTGCAAGAAGACAACTGCTGATTTTCATAGAAGATGTTCGATGTACCCACCATTTGCTTGCACACAAGCTTCAGCGCGACGTATCCAATATTACTTTTAAGTTGTAATTTTACTGCATTTAAAAGTATAATAACTTTTACTCAAGATTATTTTAATAATATAATTATTCTATACTGTACAGGAAAATTTAAGTGCAAATCTCATTTAAACTAATTAAATAAATATCTTTGTAACAAATCAGAAGTATATGTAAATTTCCAAAATTTTTGTTAGCGTAGCGTTGGTTTTACAAATTGTCTGCCAACTAATAGTCCAGTTACTCAGGGTTTTTACCTCCGAATTCTTTATACCTGAACCGATTGACGTGAAATTTTGGCTGAATGTGGGGAATGCCTCAAGGAACAAAACTTATATAGTGCCGAAGTGTGGTTTTGCCCTGGGGGTGGTTCCCACCCCTTCCTGGGCGTGGACATTTTTACGCCCAAAATAACCACAGGAATCGATAGATGAGTCAATTTTAAGTAACAAAAGGCATATAAAGTTTTTTGGATAATCCAATACTTTCCGAGTAATTCGTCATTGAAAATGTTGATTTTTTTTATTGAAAAAGTGCTTGTTTTCGGACAGTTTTTTGCAAATAATTCTGAAACCACTGGATATAACGAAAAAGTTATAATGAACAAAAAGAAAGGTAATAAAAAAACGAATCTAGTGGCTGTATTTTGTTTTTCTCTAATTGGAATATGAACAGAGTTATGGATTTTTAAACATTATTATATGTTAGCCAAAAAATTAAATTGGAACCAGTTAACGCCAAAACCATAAATATAGGAAAAAACTATTTCAACCTATTTTAAAGTACTTTGAAAACCCTTTAAAATGAGCTATTTTAAAAGTCTTTAGAATAAAAATTAACGGAAATATGATCGGAATAACATGATAGTCTCATTTTTTTTAAGAAAAAATTGATAAACAAATCAGTGCCTTAGGCGACAGAATTAAAATTAAATGCAATCCATTTACAGATTTCTTCATTTATGTTCTAAGAATATGTTCTGGGTCTTTGGCTCACTTACAAAGCATGATTTCGAAATAAACTTTTATTAAATTAAATTAAATTTTTTAAAATATAAATTTTTCAATTTTAAAAAAAAAATCGATTTTTACGCTGTAACTTAAAAATTAAAGGGTGTACGAAAAATATACAAAAGTAAAAAAATTTAGCTTTATTTTTGTTTGTTTCTTATTCCTCTAAAATTACTATTAATCGAGATATCGCCATTTTAAGTTGTCATATATGAATGAGAGAACCGCCCTTTTCGAGCCCCTTAAACCCTTCAAACTTAAAAATGAAGGGCTTAAAAAAGATCAACTCAACAGTTCACGTAGCCCTTACAATTCCCTGCAAAATGAGCCTTTGTGCGGTTAAAAATCTTAAAAAGTAAGAAAGTTATCGTCAAAAAAATAAACACGTGTATAGATGATAATTTTAGGAAAATTTAGATCAAATAAGAATTTTGAAGCATTTAGATCTTTTTTGTATATAAGTATATACGTATTTAGTATGTGTATATTCGAATAAACCAGTACTATAATAAGGGAATAAATGTTTATTTAATACGAATGCACATTTAAAATGTTTCTACTCTTTCAATAATATTTTTTCATTTTATTTTCGAAAGAAGGGGTATTTTTCAAGGATTGAAAAGTTGCAATTGATAAAAAATATTTTTTAATCATGAAATCAATTTTAATTTAATAAAAATGCATGATTAAAACGTTTCAAGTTGAAAAAAAAAATTTTATATTATTTTCATCCAAAGGAGTAGTTTTTAAAGGTTTTTCTGGGTTGAAAATTTGGGATACATTAATTTTCATGTTAGATAGCACATCAAATTACTCATACTGCATAAACAAAAAGGATTTGATTACATAAAATGCTTAAATTTGTATTTTTTATTTTTTTTTCAATAAGGGGTGCTTTTAACCCCTTAACAACAAAAAGCACACCTAGCGCATATATAAGTTTTGAAGTGGAGGGTAAGATGAGCCTAATTCTAAATTTTCAGAAAAATCGATGCAGTTATAAAAAATTCGGAGGTGTTACTATATTTTCAGCTACAGTAACTGGGCTATAAGGTTGTTACAAAACATGGTGAGTCACTTTCATTTCATAGTAACACATGAGCTTCAACAATGCCACCAACATAATTCTTGACCGACGAAACAAGTGTGACTGCATACATGAACATATTATTTTATAACACCTCAGTTAAAGTTGCTTATTTCGTATGAACTTAAACAACTGATTCTTTCGTTATTCTATTTCTCTACAGTCTTTTATTTTAAATCAGTTCTAAAGATAATAACGTAGCACTCAAATCGTATCAGTTAAATGTGTACGCTGCGACCGCCAGGTACAACCCTTTTCCAGAAAGAATCACTATCCCTGCTTATCCCAAACCATTAGGAAAACATATTACGTAACATAAATTTTCTTAACCAATAAACGGTGAACAGATTTACTCTCCGCTTTGAAGCTACAAATTTGCCCCTAACACCACATTAAATCGAAGCACATGCTCTGTGCTAATGCTGCATTTTATGGCTATTTATCGGCATTTTATGCCGGTTTTTCCATGGTCGCTTATTTGATTCCAAACTGCAGACGGCCGGTGTGTTACCGACAAAGAATTGAATCTGAACTAAAAGGAATGATAACCTAATGATAGTGCTGAGTCAGTCAACGAAATGTGCGTTGAGAATTATGTTTTTACTTTCGATGTAGCTTGGTTTGACGCTTAAGTGTATTTAGAAAATGTTAGCTTGTTGTATTCCTTGCAAAAATTGATCTAAATGGAGATGGAGATGTAAATCCGTTGGTGCCTTGCCTAAGGCAAGTAAAAGATTCGTACGCTAGACCTTTGGCGTCGGTACTTAGCTATAATAGCAGAACTAGACGAACGTAAAATAAATAAATAAATGAACATGAATTAAGTGTATTTTATCGCTGAACCCACACAAATTGTAGTTTACCCATATAACTGTGACCCCATCCATGACAATAGCTTCGTTTATGTTTAGAATTTACATTCGTATAATGAGAGCACAAGTGCAGAAATATACAAGAGAATTATGTTTGGGCAATATACATATATTGAAACCGAAATAGTGTTTATTGTTAATGCATCCGTTAATAGAATTAACATGTGAAATTATTTTTAAAACGGTATAATATTATATGATATGAATATGCTGAATTCGGTTTTATACCCCTTTCTATAGGCCAGACTTTAGTCAAGATATTTTCTAATAAAGATACTGTATCTTTATAAACAGCATAACTGTTTTGTGTAATTAATTAATTAATATTTACAATAATTAATTAACTACTCGATTAAAAGTTATATAGAAATAGTGATTTTCGGGAATTTTCAAGGAGAAATCGATAGAGATATCGTATCAGGAGCAAAAAGACTTTATTGTACATCTTTTCAGGTAGTATTTTGCATTTTTTCAAACGATTTTGATTCAAATTGGCGGCTGTAGGTGATGGCAAGCAACGACACCTTTTATTCAGTGGACTGTAGGGTCGGAAATATTTCTTATTACCTAACTAGTATGGTCTTGGAACAACAACACAGTATTTTTTTGATATTATATTCTAAAAGTTAGGGAACATCGTAGGGAAATTAAAAAATATTAATAAATTGTTGTGAACATTCAAAAAAATGTATCGAAAAAAGACGGAAATTTTTGCACTATGTTGTTAATAACAATGAAAATTGTTAATCAATCGAAAAACTCCTACGATGTTCCCTGAATTATGTTATCGTGAAGCTCTACAAAATTTGAAGTCAGATTCTTACAGTGTAAGAAATTCGTTATATCTATACCTTCAATCAGCAATGCCTACACTATATAATCGGCCCTCTACATTGACATTTTCTTCA
This sequence comes from Anoplophora glabripennis, assembly GCF_000390285.2. Lineage (NCBI taxonomy): Eukaryota > Metazoa > Arthropoda > Insecta > Coleoptera > Cerambycidae > Anoplophora > Anoplophora glabripennis. The sequence continues at coordinate 22,735 of NW_019416373.1, read as the reverse complement.
TCCTCTTTTTTTCGAGTTTATCTGACTCAATTTGACCTCTATAATAGCTAATTATCGCGCGTCATCACAAGTTACACTCTTGCTACTATCTGCAAATGGTTTCGCTGTACCTAAAAGACACAAGTGTTTCCGATTTCCCCCCCACATTTAACTTTTTTCCTACATTCGTCACATAATAAAGCATTGTTTAAAAACATTTTATCGGTGGGTAAAGTGCCTTTTTCATGTCTGGTATGATAAAAATATTATTGAGAAAAATTATTCACAATAAAAATGTATGACTATGTACCAAATTTGAAATTAATCTGACTACCCTGATATTTGTTTCGGTAAATCACTGAACTACAAAATTAAAACCGATAATAAATTTGGGACATTGATGTACGTTTTTTTTTAAATCATTTCTAACAACTTCTTTTCGAATTCTTACACACAATAAAAAATTGAAAACATTCAAGTTTGTAGATTTCTTTCAAAATTTGGAACATGGATATATAAATATCAATCATCAATTAATTAATTAATTAATTGATTAATTAATTAATTAATATGTTAATTAATTAATTAATTAGTTAATATGTTAATTAATTAATGACTTTATCAAGAAGCTAAAATTTTCTTACATATAGTTGCACACCTTACCACATTATAACAAATTGCTTCTGTTTTTCCTTTATGAAATTTTATCTTGGGATTAATGGAAAAGTAAGGATAAACCGATAAGATCGTATTTAGCTAGAAGGTTGAGTTAAAATTAATGTGCGTCTGCTATTAAATTATGAAGTGTCTTGAGTTTTCGGGAAACTGTAAGTTTATCGCCTTTTTTGCGAAACTTTTCTTACCATCAGCTGCAAAATAATTTTAAGAAAATAACAATAAAAGTTTTTTAATTAGAGGCAAGGTTGTCTCCCGAAATCCGTTTGAATTTATGTAGTGTGTACAAAATTTTACAGCCTCTTGGCTTCGAATCGTCAGTAAACGATTTATGTCCGATTAAATTAAGTCCAGATTTAACTTGCTTTGATGATACAACCTTTAATTTATTTAAAATTACAGTTTCCTAACTATGGTTTTCTTAGTTTGAGTAGTATTTAGATATACATACAATAAATGTCTAATACGAAGCTGTAGAGGCAACATTTCTTGAAACAAAAGTACATTCTCTTTCTTTGGTGGCTAAAAGATACACATAAAAAGGTAAGTTCGCCGTAAACAGGAGTTTACAATGAAATAAAAATGGTAATAAGCCTCTCGTATAAGAGATAATGATTCTACTCAGGATAAAACTAACAGCAGATGTACCTTCATGGAGAAATATAAGGGGCTTAGTTTCACAAATTGCAATTTTTTTTAGATATATTCAGCTGTGGCAATGTTACCATTGCATTTTGTAGTTCTTAAGGAAAATACATACAAAGATTTAAGATAATAACTATCTATTCAATTACTATCCATCAAAAATTTCATTTGTCAAGATGAACTTACTGCTTTGTATCTGTCTTTGGGTCTTGCAAGTCATTATATGTATAAAGAATAATACTGTAGACAATTATTTATTCTATTCTGGCGAAATTTGGCGTAATAATAAATGCAAATGCAAAATATGCCGTTTAAAACTTTGTTCAGTAATAACATATTATGGCAACTATAACTAGATTTAGAACTGCTCAGTATGTATTTGATTGCTATAAATTCTAATTAAATTTATAATGAATTTATACCGACCAACATTAAATATGTATGTACCGAATAAATTTGCTTTATCAATTTGGTCCAGTGAATAAATGATAATGATTTGACAGTATTTATTTAAATAAAATAACAGGAGTAATTGGATAATGCAACTGTTATTTGTATTAATAAATATTGAAATTGTTAAAGCAAGTAGTATATAGTAAATTTCGTGTTAAAAACTGGATATTAATTTCTTAAACAATACTAGAAAACTTCGAACATTTTAGAAAAAAAAAATTGAACAGTTAAAAATGTTGTTAATGTTTTGAATTCAATACTCTTCTTCTCTTTCAGTTACAACATCTATAAATTTTACTTTAACGTTTTTGTGTGCCTAAATAACCTTAAAATTGTATTATTACAATGTGGACATATAAATTTGAAGTCAGAGTTGGTGATAATACAGATAAATAATACACAAAGGCATATATCATTTGTACTTATCTCTGCATGTATACATACCAAAGAGCCATAAATTAAGGTCTCTAGAGGACGTATATCGACGGTAATCTTGACTTATTGAGAAAAATTTGAATAATATTGGGAAACAGTATAAAATATTTACTTGAAGCTAACACAGACACCTACCGCTCACAGACTATATACACCGTGTCCCCAGATAGGTGGAAAAAGTCTTGTAAGAAGCAAAAATGTTGGTGTGGAAAATTGTTTGTAAAATAAAATATGCGTAAAATCCAGTGAGATTTGGAAATTTAGAAAAATCTGATCTAATTCAACCGGAAAATCTAATTTCTGGATGAGATACAAAAAAACGTTATTAAGGAAGATCGGGTGATTGTAGATATTGAATAAAATCGAGTTTAAACTACTTAAAATTATGTAATGTATTTTCATTTCTCAATTATAATTTTTTACCCAATATGCATAGTTAAGTAGGTAGCAAAAGTTGCAACAGAAACTTGGCAACAGCGCATGAGTATGCTGAGTTTATTATTTGCCGCTCGCACAGCTGATTAGCTGATTGCTTTAACCTATAAAATGTAGGATGAAGAACAGAGTCGATAGAAACGGAAATTTGTGACTAAAAGAAAGTATCAGTGCTTGAGAATTAGAACAGAAAATAGCAAAAGCAGGAAAAAAAGCTGTTGAAGAGAAGATTGTGGGGCCAGAACCTCCGCACACCGTCCGAAGGCTTAACTAATCGACATAGAATACATGACACAAAGCATGAACTGCTCTTTTTGCATAGAACTTTTACGTATTTTAGATTACTTACAAACTGTAATCACAAAGTTATTCGCGTGGAAAAGTTTAAACATTAAATAAGGCAAGGGTTTAAAGCGGCTGCATTTATGAAAGTATACAATTTGTTATATGTAGTATTACACTGTGATACGATGTTATTGCAGCCAAAAATATTCTAAAAAATATATTGCAATTATTGAAATGTTAATTTTACAATGAAAAATGATATTAAAATTGTCATAATTTGTCAAAATGCATAAACTGTTATAATTATGCGCTGTGATGCAAAGTATAAATATTTCATTGTTTATACATGGTGTCCCACGGTGACGAGACATTAGACACATTTCAGAGACTACTTCAATTTTACTTTTGAAAATTTGGGCAATAGCGTTTCCGTACCTAACGTTTCCGGTTATACCGTTATAATTTCGTTATTTTAAATGGAACACCCTGTATATTATTGCAATTTTGAATTCTACGTCAATTTTTAGGTGAACTTTCATAAAGGTTTCGTATTCTTAAAGTTAACCATTTTTAATATATTCAATTTTTTCAAAAAAATTAAAAAAGATGTGTATTTTGCAATAATAAAGTTAGAGCGATAAAATTTATAGGTGACATAACTAAAACCCTAAGTTTGCCTGCCATAATTATAAAATGATTTAATTTCGTACAGAGTGGTAGAAATTTAATGCCGAATTAGTCAACTTTAAACCATCTTAACTTATTTTTTTTTAAATGGAACACCCTGTATATTTTTGAGCAACCTGATGAAACAATTTTGTTCTTTTTCGAATGATATAATGGATCCCTATACCTATCTCTCCTGGTTTTTAAGGTATTTACTGTTTTTTTGTGCAGTCAACGGATGCGCAAGGATGGCTGTGATATTTTTAGTGGAACATCAAACCAAGCACCTAATCTGACACCAGTTAATTGTTGTCAATTTAACACATACAATGAATGTTTATTTGAGTATTATTTATTGTTAACTTTATTCAAATGATAACATTCTAAATTTATTATTTATTCATCGAGAGTGTCACAAGGTAATAAATAGGACTTGCTAGATATTCACGTAAATATCTATATTTTTTTCGTCTTATCTTTTATATTTTTTCACTCGTAATTCGATTATAAGGGTATGCATTTGCCATAAGAACCTAAATTTCGTTAAATATTCAAATTTTAGGCATTAATTAAAAACAAAAACAAATCTAATAATATATCTTAGTAATACGAAATTGGTTGCATTTTTTTGTACCACCCGATGTTCCTTAGTTCTCAAAATGAAAACATGGGAATTTGTGCAAAAAATTGCTAGAGATTCACACAGTTTTTACGTAGTGCAAAAATAAGTAAATATCTATTCATGCACAACAATTTTAATGCCGTCTAATATTTCTGTATCAACAAAGAGACGTGTTTTTCAAACCTTCAATTAGTTTTAAAATAAAACAACATAACCGCACATTTGTTTGGGTTAAGTTTCAGATTATTGGAATTAGCTAAGGATTTTAAGGATTTTAAATCTATGTATGTTTATAAATAGAAGAATTAAATAGAAGCATCTTCAACGTTACTGGGAAATTGGAATTGTAAATTTGTATCGTCGGCTTAAGACGATATTACACGCTTTTGTACAATTGAATGTGTAAAAATATAAATCAAGAAAAGAATAGGACCTAAAGTCGATCCTTGGGTCACCACGGAACTAATGAAAGATAACGAGGGAGTTTCACTAGCAGTGACTACCATCTGTTGAAGATTACTTAGGTACAATTTGAAAAACTGCATCGAAATGGCAGGCATGGTCTTGCGTGTCGAAGGTTTTGGAAAAATCTTGCGAAATATATGCTGTAACATTGCAGAATCAAGTGACCTAAATATGTTATCTGGAGTTTCCAATAAAGTGATTCAATACAGCAGTACTGAAGTCTTTTCTGAAACCATACTGAAAAGAGTTTAAAATGACATTTGAAAAACAGTAGTAATGTTTTCATTATAAACTGCTTCTTCAAGAAATTTAGATAGAGTTGAAATTAGACTAATCGGACGAAGATCTGATACACTATCGAGATTTTCTATTTTTGAGGAAAATAACCAGTTTCCAAACAACGGTTAATCAAATGTGTAATATGTTTATATAAAACAGGGATACATAATTTTAACATTTTAGCGGAAATAGATCGAAACCACAAGCATTTGACTGAAGGCTATCTATAAATCTCAAAGTAGGTAATATAAAATTAAAACATGTGTTTTCTTTACAACGATTGGACAAGTACTGACTTTCAGTTTCGGAACAGTTATTGTAGAAAAGTTTCCTAGAGCAATTAAGTATATAAAGAAAGAGAAATTACGATTCCCGTTTAAAAAAGCCATAATACGATTTGAATTATATAGCCCATCAGAAATAAATATGCTTTTGACAAACGGCGGAGTCTTTCGTGAAGTGAGCTCAATTTATATAGGGTATACATAATGGAAAAGATCGTAGATGCTGGGCGGATTCCACCTAATCTAGATTACTGAAAGTTTTACAGACCCGGATTTCGGGATTGCTGGATAAAACCTTTCCAGATATACTTCACTTTATCTGATATAATATATTGTTGAATTACACGCGAAGGAAATCTTAAAAAGTAAGAGGGAATAATGTCGAAGGTGGGGCGTTTTTTTCCTTGTAATTTGTAGTTGCTTTAATTACGTGATAATTACCGCCCTGCAATTGGCAATTTGAACGAAGGTGAGTTCATTGTTGGTATTTTTTTTGGTATAGTTTCTCTTATGTTATCTTTTTGGACAGTCACTACGTATAAGTAGAAAAAAGTTTTCTTCAAATGCATTTTTTTACTAAAGTGATAATAGGGTAACTATTCTAATACTAGACTCGTAACTTTTCACAAAAGAGGCAGTGGCTTTATTAATAACAGAGGTCAACATTTGATCTAAGAATAATCACCCGACTTGACCAGGGTACTTATAGGTTTTTTTGATCGCTGATTCAGAATCCGAGGTTGGCTAAGCTCCATCGCGTCAGGTTCAAGGTCATTTGAAGGTCAAATGGCCAAAAATGGTCTAAAAAATATGAAAAAATTCATATGTATGTTTTTGGGGTAGTCGAGTTCAAAGCCGTTGCTATTTTTACCATTCAAAGACATCTAAAGGTCGTATCAAGGTCATTTGGAGGTCAAATCGAGAAATATGGTATAAAAAATCTGAGATAATTTATACGTATGTTTTTGGAGTAGCTGAGTTAAAATCCACTGTCAGTTTCACCCCTGAAGGACATCTGAAGATCATATGAAGATCATATCAAGGTCATTTGAAGGTCTAATCGAGAAAATCGGTATAAAAAATCTGAAAAAATTTATACGTATCTATATATTCCTAGGGTTGTTGAGTTTAAATTCAATATTACTTTTACCGTTATGAACATATGAAGGTCATTAAAATCATTAGAAGGTCAAACGAAGAAAAATTTGGAAAAATTTATGTATATTATTATGTTTTTGAGTTTTCTGAGCTATACTGTAATGTAATCTAAAAACGTCTAAAGATCATTTCAAGGTTATTTTTTAATCAGTCCAAGGTCAATTTAATGTTCATTTAAAAGATAAATTAAGAAGATTTTCTTTTTTAAAAATGAAAGTGTATGTGTATGTTTTTGGAACCATTTATGGAAAACAATTTTAAAAACAGTAAGGTGTAAATGGGGTGAAAGTCTCACCTTAATGGCTGGACACGTTACTGTTGTTGCCTTAACTGTCCGGGACATTCAGTCGTCTTGACTTAATTGTCTGGACGCATTCTTTTTCCTGCCTTAACTGGCTAGGACATTCACTCGTCTTGCCTTAATTGGCTGGACACGCTTATATTTCTACCTAACTGACCGGAAAATTGCCTTAACTGGTTAGCCTCCTTTATGTTTTCGCCTCATTCGGTCAGGAGTCGTATACATACTTTCAGATTTTTTAGACCGATTTTCTCGATTTGATCTACAAATGACCTCGACATGACCTTGATACGACCTTTAAATGTACTTAAATGGTGAAAATAACAGCGGCTTTGAACTCAGCTGGCCCAAAAACATACGTATAAATTATCTCAGATTTTTTAGACCATATTTCTCGATTTGACCTCCAAATGACCTTGATACGACCTTTAGATGTCTTTGAATGGTAAAAATAGCAGCGACTTTGAACTCGGCTACCCCAAAAACATACGTATGAATTTTTTCTATATTTTTTTAGACTATTTTTGGCCATTTGACCTTCAAATGACCTTGAACCTAACGTGATGGAGCTTAGCCAACCTCGGATTCGGAATCAGATTCAAAAAACCTATAAGTACCCTGGTCAGGTCCGGTGATTATTCTTAGATGAAATGTTGACCTGTGTAATTTACTCATTTAATTTTGCTGATGGTGCAGGGACAAGTATTTTTAACAGTTTCCAATATTTTCACCAAACAAAAGGGTAACTTTCATATCCCGATTTATAATTAGGATAACTAAAATAGTATCAAACCATTAGTATGTTAATTGGATAATTGCTCAAACAATTTGGGCGATTTTTCAGGCTGACGTACGGGTATGTATTAATCGCGTCAACAGATTGAAAACGGGTAATCAATTCAGATTATTTGCAGCGGGATAAATTTACCTGCAATATGATATTGGGGCCGGGAGAGAGCGGTAAGTGCCCGCCCGCCGGTTCGACGGCCATTCCGTCCATCTAGTGGTCATTGAGAGAAGTAGAGCCAATTGATCTCGGTAATGTATTGTAATATATCATTTTGAGTGACATCGTCGAAATTATTCGTGGGCATTCGTATTATCTTTTGAAATACGGTCGGCGTTACACTAATCAAGCGACGCTTTACGACCTGTATCCTTCCCATTAAAGTCAAATTGTTTTAATGGATATTAGGGCGATAGGGTAGATAGGTATAGTAAGCACATCCGTTGAAAGAAAACGTTAATTAATTAATCACTTTAATTGCTATAAAAGACAAGTCCGTTTCTTACTGTCATATAAGAAAGGAAATAGTAAAACACCAAACGTTAGTGCCTAAAGGCTAATAAAATAATATTTACCAGCATACAACTATAATAGATACATTTTTTTAGTACCATCTGATGTTGAACCTGCTAGGAAGGGATCCGAAACAGAGTTCATTGGTCCGACGCCGCCCTTCTGGGACACATTTCTCAGTTTGGTCAGGAGAGCTTCAGGCAAATGGACTGCTATCAGCATTTTAGCGAAGATGTGATTGGTTATTTCGTATATCGCTATAGAATTTCATCTATAATGGTTTACTGAAAGAATGTTCTTATGTGGCTTGCATAATTTTTCTTGCCAAAAAGTGTAGTTTCTATGAAAGTTGTATCAAATTTTCTGGTGGAAATCAACATGGACAGTTTTTCTAGAAGCAGATGGTTGTTTTACTCAGTTTCGCGTATTCTTTTGATATCTAGAATGTAAATTATGTCTTTGCCGACACAACCAACAACAATTTCCATGATTTTAGACTTCTTAATCTAAACTTAGCCTTATATTTAGCCTCCACAACTTTACAATAGCCCTTCATACAGCTTCCAGCATTCAAACAAAATATACTACTCCTGTTAGGCCTTCATACTCACACAATATATGGGGTATGGTATTCTATTCCTTCGGACACAACTCATAGAAGTTCTTCCATTAGGCCAATATTGTTCAGATAGTTCCCGACTCTGCAATATCTGGTAGTAGTGTTACTGTTATCCATATCAATCTGCAAAGGTTCTTTAAAAACTTCTTGGTTTGCCTCTGTCTTCTGCGTGCGCGTTTTTGTAATCACCCCAATCATCACCCAATCTCAACGAGAATTATAACTCCATACTGGGCTGTATTTGATCAGGTATGAATTTATTTGATTGCCCTTTGGACTGCATGACGGTCGGATCAAATAGTAATTTGTTGTGTTTTGCTGATAATGTAACTCCATATTAACTCTTATATAGGGTATTTGTTGGCCATGACATCTGCTTGGAGACAGTCACATACATTTTTGGACAAAGAAGAACTTGAACTTTTTCCTTAACCCCTCATATACCAATGTCAATTCTTGGGCCTACCTTTGAACCATTTCATATTATTACATTGAAAGTCTTTTACGATATTTTAAGATCAAGTGGTCTGTTGGCATTCATAGAATCAGATTTGTACCTTTAACTCATAGTACAGCTTCTGGTATACGTCGCCGACTGTCCTCGTTGTAACCTACAACACACAGACCTAGCTTGTCCTCTAATGAAGGTTAAATAGAATTCCTTCTAACCCGTTTTTGAATAATACTACTTAAGAGTGCCTTTGACCACCACACCACTCTCAGAAACATTTGTAACTTTGAAAATAAAAATTAGAAAGTGTGGAGGAAAATAAATGTTGAAACTTACTAACCATGTGGAATTAAAGTTTGAATAAACTTGTTCAGTAAATTTCCTCATTGGCAGTTTTAGAAAATATGGTACATATTTACCCAGACTTATGGCAAGCTCATTCGAAGAAAGCCTTCTGCTTCAATGTTTAATTTGTGCCTATTTTGATGAGTAGGTTTGTATAAATGGTATTGATCGAGTTGTCGCCTAGCAAATATTTTTAAGCTTACTGCTTCCAATAACCTAGATTGAACGGGATACGTTCGAAAATATATACATACACCCGAGTCATCGCACATCGCTGTCGATTCTTTACTCTCCTGGACTCGATAACACTGACGATTAAAAATAAACAGCGTCATAACCGGCGCTAATTACCGTCCTCGCATAGTCGCTAATTAAACGCTTATCGGCATCGAAAAATATTAATTAGCGCCGGGGAATCTTTCGTCGGATTTAAGCGGCCATTTGTATGTTAAATTAAAAGCAGTTAGGACACTAATTAAAGTGGACGTGCGAAACAAATTATGCTCTGTCCCTAAATGGACGCGTTAGGGGTGCGAGTAGAGTAAACAAATGGAATAACTTGGAAAAGTGCGGAGGCGAAAATAAATAAAGAGGGCGAATTTAACGGGACGAACTATACAAACACGTCAGCTTAAATCTACAATGCCACAGAAATACAAAATTTGGATGGGGGGAAACAATGGGTCTGCGGTTAGTCGGGGCGAGGCGGTATCAGCCACATTTTTGCAAGTTTTTGTTGACGAAGAGATGATGATCGTTACCTTGGCAATCCCACGTATATGGAAATCATATCAAACTGTTATATTTTTTAATTATTATGATAAAAAATGATAAAGATTGTAACTTTCGCGAGTAGTACAATCAAATGATTTGTGAACAAAACAGTTGCAATTCATAATTGAGATGCAGAAGCTAAAACTGCTAAAACTGACTCCTCCATACTATTGCAACAATTGGTACAATTAGGTTAAATCGTCAACAACTCTTGAATCACTTGAAACAGTTTCCTGCTTTATATGCGTAGCAAAACTGTTTATTGCACTAATTTTTCCATTGTTCTTGCGGCTACCTCTAAATAAAGTAGGTATCTAAATGTTATTAGTGTTCTTAACAGCATGTACTACTAGTTAATTCTACAGTTTCTTCTACAACCAAATGAAATCATCTTCAGTGGGATCTATTGAACTATTTTCAGAAACTACAATTTTTTCAAAAATTGATGTTTCAAAGGGAATAATTATTTAATGTTATGAGGATCTTAACAACAATCGTTATGATCCTAGCTGTGTTGGCTTTTTCTTGCTTCGGCAGAACGTCGACCACTCGGGTTAGAATTAGTTATTTCCTAACTATCATTCCTAGTCATCTAAAAATCGCTTGTATTTTAATGTGTATTATCCAGTGTGGGTAAAATTATAGTAACCACCTAGCCTAGTTGTAATGTTGTGTTTGTGGGAAAATACATGTCGAATATCACAGTACAAGATAGGAAACAAAGGTTATGTTGTTATCATTAAAGTTTCAGACGATAATACACATACCTAGGGCACATTTGTTATTTCAGATGCATTTCACATTACAATCGAATTGTTGGTGTAAAAAAGTAAGAAGCAGGCCAGGAGACGTTGCTGTTTATTTTCAATTGTTCCAACCGAAAGACTATATGGGTCATTGCGACGATTTTATTTGATTATGAGGCAGACATTACATCCACCAAAAGACATGGGGGTTGGAAGTCTACTTCAGTAGCAGATACGTACATTGGCGACTGTATTGAGAATAAAGTTTCAAATAGAAGATCCTCAAAAGTTTCTGGTGCAGGTGCTCCCCTAACAAGGGTACTTGATAATCAGTGGAAAAATTTTGTCATTCTTGCAATTCCCTATTAACTAAAACTAAATTAAATTAAATGGCAACATTTTTTGATTAAGGCAATTTCCGGAAAAAATTATTTCAAAGTTTGACGTATAAAAATGGTAGTTCAAAAACAAAAATGAAAATGCATATTTTTTTTTTCGAGTGGCCGTCATTTTGACCCAAATCATCATATCGAAACGTTTTTTTTTTTTTCTAAATTTGTAGAATTTCATCAGCTTTTACCTGTTTTTTTCCGAATTCAAATTGATTTAAAACTTTCTGAGATAAATGAGAAAAACGAAAAAGTGTTTTTGATTTTCTTAAAAGCCCTACTTTTTACTTTCACAAATTTGGATGTGTACATACTGACGCTTGGCTTGAAAAATACATATATCCACATTTGGTGAAAATAAAAGCTGGGGTTTTTGAGAAAATTAATTTTGAAAAAAATAACTTTTTTCCGTTCTTCTCATTTACCTCAGGAAGTTATAAAGCAATTTGTGTGGGTACACATGTTCGCAAGTGACCCATTTTTAGGCATTACGTCAAGAGCGCCAGTCGGACGCCGCCGGACGCACCAGTGTTCCAGGATGGGTCTACGGCGGACTGGCGGCGGCGACCAGATGCGTACTCATATACCTACGACCGACTCCACACACAAGGACTCTCCAACGAACACTCACCCCGTCAACACGTCTTTTTCTATACAACTTAGTTTTCAATAAAATACTTTATTATTACCGTTGACAGAGCGTTTTATTCTTGCTATAGAGCGAAAGCAACCCTCATTTGAATTCTGTAAAAGCCAGTTAAAAGCTGATGTAATTCTGCACATTTTGAAAAAACGTTTTAATAAGACGATTTGGGTCAAAATGACGACCACTTGAAAAACATATGCATTTTTATTTTCGAAATAACGCTATCTCGATGTACACTTTAACATGGCACCACGGAACACCAAAAAATTTTTTGGAAAAACGAAAAATACGGGTCCCATAAAATTCAAAGTAGTTTAACATCCCAAGTTTTAAAAAAATGGAAGAGGTCGATGGAAACTACCAAATACCATCGTACAAAACAGAGGTACGTAATAATTCGATATTCCGTCTTGAATCTTCAGACTGGTTGCCAGTTTTCTCATTTTCAATTTTATTACAACTACAATATTGTTGTTACAATTACTCAGCAAATAGCGTGTATTATCATTTTAAAAGGCTTCGAATATTGCGTACATAATGGCGTCCCCAACGCTTTCCAACCTCCTCGAACAAAGCCGAGCGAAACTCATTCGAAACATTTCTAAAAAAAACACACAACGGTACGCAGCAATTTCCAGGACGTCTCGGCGCAACATTAATATTATGTTTCAAGTCTAGAAACGTATTATGAGGCGCATATTCCGTAGCTTTACACTTCACTTACACGACTTGGTTAGGTAAATTATAAAGCAACTGTGGAGGTTAATGGAGAAATTCCCCGAGGACCCCGAGTGTGACAAAAGGTTTTAAATATACGACCCCGTGTTGCAGCAGATTCTCACCTGGGAAGGAGACGGCGGGCGTATCGCGAAAGTAAAGTGGGAAATATGCGATTTCCGATGCTTACATGCAATGTTACTTACGGGAAGACTTTAGTTGCGGGAGAAAAAATTTATCAAATATTTCCCAGTTTCTTTCGCTCCGGTTTCAGTCTATACTGAAGGTTTTGCGTGCCCTTGGAGATTTTATTTGATACATAAACAGAGTATACCTTGGAAATTTATTCTAAATCATATACACAATGTATTTGATGAATGTACTTATTTGTGAGAAAATTGTTTAGTTTATTATACATTTTATTTATCTTTTAGAACTAAATGTTTTTGAGAAATATTTTAACCAAAATTAAATAATTATTTGACCTTAACTGCTTTATAGGAAAAAATCGTCTTACATATACAGGGTGTTAAAAAAAGAGTGCAAAATATTTAAGGAGGTAATAGTATGAACCAAAATAAGCAGAAAAGTCTCAATAAACATGGGTCCGCAAAGTAACGGTTGCGGAGATATGGAATGTTTTATGTTTTTTAGCCCCTTTTTTTATTTTGCAAAAACGTTGTGTATTTTCTTATAATAGTTGGTTGATGTTTAGTGAAATAAACAGTACGTATTTGACAGTTGTTCTCAGTGCACAAGTTTTCTTTCGCTATGGCTGGTTACTCTAACGCAGAATTAACAGACATGCATTTCATGTATGGTCGTGCTAATGGGAACGCCACCGAAGCGCGACGTCTTTATGTTGACGCTTATCCAAATCGCCAGATTCCTTCACAACGCATGTTTGGAAGAATTCACCAAAGATTGCGTGATACCGGTTCCTTGAGCAAACAGTGCCATTTATCCGGAAGACCAAGGTCGGTATCCACTCCTAGAGCAGAAGAAGAAATTCTAGCACTGGTAGAGCAGAATCCAGGTACGAGTGTGCGGAGAATATCAGCCGAGGTAGGAATTAGTGGTCCTCTTGTTTGGAGAATCCTTCACGAGCAACTGCTTTATCCATACCATGTGCAACGAGTACAGGCCTTAAATCCAATAAATGATCATCAAGCACGTTTGGTTTTTTGCCGCTGGTTTCTACGTCATGATGCTGAAGACCCTCGTTTTCTTGCAAACATTCTTTTTACTGATGAGGCCGGGTTCACAAGAAATGGAGTGTTTAATTTTCACAATACGCATATTTGGGCCGACGAAAATCCTCATGCTCTAATAGAATCTGGACATCAGGCACGTTTTTCATTAAACATTTGGATGGGTATTGTAGGTGACAGGTTTCTAGGTCCTGTTGTTTTACCAAACCGATTAACAGGCGCTGCTTACCTCAACTTTCTGCAGAACACACTGTATGAGTTTTTGGAAGACATTCCTTTGAATCAGAGGCAACAAATGTGGTTCCAGCATGATGGTGCTCCAGCTCATTTTTCCATGGCCGTTAGAGAGCATTTACACCAAACTTTTCCACATAGATGGGTAGGAAGGGCCGGACCTGTTTTATGGCCTCCAAGATCGCCTGATCTGAACCCTCTAGATTTCTTTGTTTGGGGATATTTGAAGACATTAGTGTATGGTACTCCTGTAAATAGCCTGGAAGAGCTGCAGCTACGGATTAATCAAAAGTGTCAAGAAATCCAAACCAAGGAGGGTGTTTTCGAAAGAGTTCGAATATCGTTGAGACGAAGATGTCGTGCCTGCTTGGAAATGGACGGAGGGCACTTTGAACATCTTCTGTAACTTTGTTTTTTGTTTGTTAAAAGCTTCCTTTGTCGGTTTATTCCTAATAAAATAAAATGTTTGAAAAACGAATAGTGGTCCATATCTCCGCAACCGTTACTTTGCGGACCCATGTTTATTAAGACTTTTCTGCTTATTTTGGTTCATACTATTACCTCCTGAAATATTTTACACTCTTTTTTTAACACCCTGTATATGCTTTTAAGAATAATCTGTTTAGAATTCGTAGTGCTCATAAAACTGTAAAAACTGCTCCTACACTGTAAAAAAATTTCACTCAAATTTCTCTCAGTTTTACTCAATAATATATCAATTTCTGTCCTCAACCGATTGAGAGAAATTTTCACTCTATTACTGAGTACAACTGAGTGAAACAATTGCATTAGAAATGAGTCAGTTTTACTCAAATCCGAGTTACTGTTAACTATCAATTGAGCGACTTTTTATTCTATTCTGAGTATATAAAACCAATTTAGAGTTGACTCTTTCTCTAATATGATTTTAATTTAACTATTATTGAGTAATTTTTTACTCAGACTTGGTTTTTAATTAACTAAATATTGAGTGCAAAAAAATCACACATAAATGTTTAATTAGGATATACAGTGTTGAAATTAATTAGACGCTATACAGCGTGTTCTGCAAATGATGAACTTTCAAATTAGGAGAGATATTGTAAAAATAATGTCTCAAATCTACATTTTTTTTTTTTTTGATAATATATGTTAACCCATGAAGTTAAGAGATAAAAATCGGTATTTTGTAATAACTTTTTTGTAATTTATTAAATTTGTATAATTTTTGGGTAAAAGCCATGTTATTTGAAATTAGATCTACTAATGATTTTACTTAATAAATGCTTCCATATTATTAACGTTTGAAGTGGTTTTGCACCACTTTCCACCACATCGGCATAAATTACTAAACAGTCATGGTGGTTAACACAGACTTGTTTTAGAGACAATAATTTAGGTCTCGATTGGTTCACTGATCGGATATATAAATTTCCATTACCTATATTATACGTTACAAATACGTAATTATAGATAACAATTTAACTATCCCTTTATTTAACCAAATATTAATCGAGACTTAATGTATTGTCTTTAATTATTGTAATTAAATCATTGCATTTAAATACAATTTACACTAGAATAACCAGATAAACCGATACTTGTTCAACTCCAAAGCACACCATACGCCATAATTCCATCCACCAGGCCACGGTAACGAGATAACCTAATGGGACGATGGGAATAGACAAAGACAATGCTCTGGATATGAAAAAGGGTGGTATCATTCAGTAATGAGGACATTTACTCTGATTTAGGTACAAGTGCACCAAATACGAGTTTACGTGAAGAATTTATTTAAGGAGTATCTATATTTGAGTGAAAGTATTCAGTTTTAATTTAAATATAATCACAAATGTGTAAAATGATGAAAGTGCCCAATGTTGAGTAAAAATGTATTCAATAATTTCAATAATTCACTCCGAAACTTTATTGCTTTCACTCGCACCGATATTTTTACAGTGTATGCCCAAAAAAAAAACATTATGTTGTAAATTTGGCTAAACGTACGTACAGATTTTCCCTGAAGGGAAAACAAAACTACACTAAAAATTTAGAAGTTGACTGCAATTTTATAGAAAATCATTACGCAAGTGCCCAGTTCTTTGATTTAAGCAAAGTTTTCGACTGTGTTTTTGACATGAAATTTTAATTAAAAAACTGTGTTTTTATCGTTTTCAAACAACAGTATATCTCTACTATTTTCGTATATATATAACAGATTTCAATAATTATGTTGTTTATAACAATATAAAGTCAGATATTTTGGAAGTAAGATATGGTGTTCCGTAGTGTTCGGTCTTGAGTCCTTTACTCATGTAAATGACACGTAACATTTTGGGAGTAATATTTTAAGTATACTTTTCTCATATTACACCAATGTCACTACACCAAATTCAAATTTATCTGTTTTATTTAATCTTTAATCGCCATTGTAGTAATCACTAGCAAGCATCTGGTTTTTTAGTAATAAAGGTCTATTCAGTTTCATTCTTGTAACATTAGAAGGACAATTAAAAATAAGTTACTGAGGTGATCATTTATACACTCTGTAAACAGAAAAAAAAACATTGGTTGGGCTCGCGATTGAGCTAGTGAAAATGATGATTTAAGTTGTCATTTATTTATATTTATTCAATTTAATTAGAAGTCAAAAATGTCCTTATTTTGACATTAACATGTTTAGACGAAATTTTTTTAATATTTTTTATGGCAGAATTGCCCTTAAAATTTTGTTGGAATATATTATATTGGAATGAAAATTTTACACCGGTCATTTTAAGCCAACTACATACCTACTGTAATTTCGAGTTGCCCATGGCAACCTTCTAAGTTTTTCGGAATTTTTTTTCCTCCTGCCAAGCTAGGGCAAACAAAATTAATAAGTGGAATTTTTTTTTGACAGATATCATATGGTTAAAAAATCAGTACCTATCTAGAATTTTGCTTCGTAATGTTTTTATTTATTTTAAAATAATAAATAGACACAAATAATTATTTACCAAATATTTGTTCCGAGATTTCTTCTATTAACGCTAAATGTTTTTGAAATCCTGGCTGGAACTCTTCTCTTCGCAATGGAGAGTAACGAGGAGCATAATTGTTACCTTTATTTTTCATTTCCATCAGATGTATGTGTTTCATAAAATATATGTAATAATTTGATGAAATTTTGTTCTGCTGAGCCCTGGTTTTACGTAAAAAAGATGGGATATCTTCCTCCAAAATCTTTTGAATAGCTGCGAAAAGGTTTTCTTGATGCGGACTGATTCCAGTTTTTTTTTCAGTAAATATGGCAAACACTTTAAATTTTTATGAGACATAAGAATGTCCCTTATTTTGGTGCAAGAATTACATATACTATAAGGTTTTGAATTAGTTTTTTGGTTGTTCACTGCTATGATTTAATTGTAAACAATTAGAAGCTAGAGAAAATGACTGTCAACGTGACGTGTAGCGAAGACGATTTTGACATCACAAGCCTAAGCCTACTTGATTGCAGTTATGATTTTTTAAGAATCATTGTATATTGCCATAGACATCGGTTTTCCACAAAAACTTACTTTCCTTCTATGTTAGTAATACTAAGTGAATTATACTGCAAACATAAATATCTCTAAATTCAAAAATTAAATGTCTATTTTATTACTAAAGTGAATGTAATGTGCTGTTTTTTTATGTTTAATAAGGATCGTTAATAAACTGTCATAGACATCGCATTTCTACAAAAACTTACTTTCCTTCTATTTTAGTAATACTAAGTGAATTGTACTGCAAAGATAATTATTTGAATTTAAACAATAAATGCCTTTTTTATTACTAAAGTGCAAGGAATGTGTTTTTTATGTTTTAATAAGAACTTTCCTTCTATTTTAGTAGTACTAAGTGAATTGTATTGCAAAGGTAAATATTTGAATTCAAAAATTAAATGTCTCATTTACTACTAAAGTGAAAGGAACGTTTTGATTTTATGTTTTCGGAATTTTCATTTCCAAAACGAGCCATTTTTGAATTTAAAAAAACGCGTGAAATGCGATTAAATTATGTGACGTTTAAGAAGAAAAAAATATGTCATGCACCACAAAACAATGTCTACCTGTCAAACCAACTTTATTTTGGCGAAATAAGTTTCAAAATGCAACGTGTCAAATTCTTACAATAAATTTTGGTTGTAAAATTTTCTTACCGAATCCCCCACGTCCTTGAATTAATGTCTGGAAATTTTTCCTCAATCGCGCATTTTTCTAGAAAATGCGTTCCTTCGGAAATAATTCAATCACTAGGGAGATTATAAGTGAAAATTTGTCTGCTTTCTACTGTTTTTTTTTTTTTTTAATAGGAAATAATGGAAAGTTATTGCAAACTTCAAAGGAAACTCAATATTTTTATTTGTCGACGTTTATCAGATGAATTGTGACGTCGTCAGGTCTACTAAAAAAAAACTAAGAATGTTGAAATTCTGCTCAAAACGTCCGTTTTTTTAGTTCTCCTTAGAACATCATAATGAAACATCGACAACTACAAATTCTGTATCTAACTGTGGTTGTTTTTATAAATAAAACAAAATACAGTATTAGGAACTGCTCCCGTCGCTAAAAGAGTGAACACTAATGTATACTTTCGTGATACGCTAAACTTATTTTCCCAACATTCACTTATTGTGTATTAGTTTATGCGCCAGGTTATTGCACTTCGGATGCATGCAGTAAATTTTGTCTGCGGTAGGACAGCTACGGAGCATCTGAAACACGAAAATACACGAGCATCCTCAAAATATTTAATCTTCTCAGGAGCACTTTACCGAATTCTCACTACATTACTTTGCCGAAGTACTTAAGAGCGAGCTGACTATGCATTAAATTTTCAAAACCTCCGCAAACTTTTGCTAGTCTTAGTTGAAACGGTACGGTATTCTATAAGTATAAGTAGACACGGAAAATAATCTAACTATTATAGCTACGTTGCAGTTTTAATAGACGGAAAATAAAACAATTGCAGTTACATTTCCGTTTTAAACTAAACTATCACCGTAAGGATTGTTTAACTTTTGAGAACACCTTTTCCCGGCGTATTCCAAAAAGGATCAATTATGTTTCACTATATAATAAATTTTTTTCATAAAATATCATTTGAACTATTTCTCCGAGAATAGTCGTTTTTTTCTTATAATATATAGGGTGTTATAAAAATGTAGATCAAGCCGTTAACTATAAATTGTTTGTGCGAAATATGATGACATACCTACCTTGTGTTTGATTGTGAATGACGAATGAATTTTCTGACGGTAAGTCGATCTATTGTTTTTACTACTAGACTAGGGCGGATCTGTTTTGAAGTGGATGTGAGAGGGGGCAAGTAAATTTTTGCTGGAGTACCTTCAGTACAACTCGCATAATAAAAGTGTAGATCCCTAGATCTGGGTGAGGTCCGGAACATTTACAAAATTAGAAAAATGTTTTAAAAAATTTTAAAAATTTATATTTTATCTGAGTTTTTTACTTATATCTTGGAACTTATGCATTTTGGAAGAATATTGAAAAGGAAGAAAAGTTTTAGAATTGAATTTTGCACAATATACTGCAGGTTAAAAATGTTTAAATTTATTACCGATGTTGCAAAATAGCAATAATTGATGAAAAAAGGGCAAAATAATGAAGTTTTTTGGATAATTTTTTTAAAATATTTTGATTGCTCCAAGGGCATTCTAATTTTAGTAAAAAAAAAACTTTAGAGTATGATAAAACAACACACCAAATTTCATTAAAATCGGTTGGGTAATTTTCGCAAAATAATTTTTTGAAAAAAATTTTGAAAATGTTGCAGAGCCACAAATAAAGCATCTAGATACTTGAAAATTTTCTCACATAGAAAAGACCGCTCACCCTTTCAAATGGTTATTCAAAAATTGAAATCGGTTGATTAGGACAGCCACAGTAAATTATTTATTTTCAAAAAATTAGATTACAATTATTTATTAATTTGCAATTTAGTTTTTTTCAAAAATTATAATTTTAAAGTACCATATTTTTTCTTAATTTTATCTATTTAACAAAAAATTAATTTCCAAATAAAAAAATTTGTTTAAAAATTACTTAAATGTAATAATTATAACTAAATACATTCATATTCAGTGTTGAAATATATAGACAAACAAATTTTTTCATTGAAAAAATGCAATAGCTTAGGGTATACAGTACAGGGGGAGTCAGTTTTTTTGTAGTAGGATTTTAACAGTTGATAGAGAATCATTTTTTAATAGGAAAAGTTCCTATAAACGTAGGTCTTAGAACGCTTCGTTTGTGAGATATAGGGTGTTGAAAACAATTTTTTTTAAGAATTTTTCTTAATATCTCTAAAAGACCAACATATATTGAACTGCAATTTGGTATTAATAACACATTAGTTATGGTGAATAAAATAAAGATATCTGTTATTCATTTCACCCACCAGTGACGTGCCTAAGGTGGGTTACTGCCCCCTTTAAAAAAATAATTCTTACGCCCGTGAATTTTTCTGGAAAATAACATAATTTCTAAATTTTTTAATCAATTCTGAACAAGATATCTTTCAATTTTTTATAAAATTAACGATTTTTGGTTAAATTCATATGGCATGAAACTGTTCCAACGATATTGGTACCTAATACATTTGTGAATTAATAAGAAAAGTATGATGTGCACTGAAAATCAACAAAAACGTTTGAATGAATAATAACAGTTGATAGAGAATCATTTTTTAATAAGAAAAGTTCCTACAAACATAGGTCTTAAAACGTTTCGTTTGTGAGATACTTATAGGGTGTAGAAGACAAACATTTTTAAGAATTTTTCTTAATATCTCTAAAAGACCAACAGATATTAAACTCAAATTTGGCATGAAAAAATTAATACAGAACTTAAAAAAAGAATTAATTGACACACACGTTATACAATGTTTGCGTTCTTATGTCAACGTTGTGACATTTAATCGTTTTTGTTGATTTTCAGGGTACATCATATTTTTGTTATTACAAATGTACTACCAATATCGTTGGAACAGTTTCATGCCAAATGAATTTAACCAAAAATCGTTCATTTTATAAAAAATTGGTAGAGAGCTATTTTGTTCAGAATTGATTAAAAAATTTAAAAATTATGTTATTTTCCAAAAAAATCCAAGGGCGTACGAATTATTTTTTTAAAGGTGATAACAGATATATTTGTTTTATTCACTGTAACTAATGTGTTCAATATATATTGGTCTTTTAGAGATATTAAGAAAATTTCTTAAAAAAAGTTTGTTTTCAATACCCTATATCGCACAAACGAAGCGTTCTAAGACCTATGTTTATAGGAATTTTTCTTATTAAAAAATGATTCTCTATCAACTGTTAAAATCCTACTACAAAAAACTGACTCACCCTGTATATTTAATGCATAAATAATAAACTTTGTATATAACAAAATATGTGCAAATTAGAGAGTTGGCATTACGATATTCGAATTCCTTGGCTCGCGAGACATCGGATAAAAAAAAAGATCAAAATTGGTCCATTAGAAGCCGAGATAATGCAATTTTTTTCGTATTTTGTACCTCCGAATTCAGTCTCGGAGCGAAAGCCTCTCCCCCACTTTTCGTGTTTTGAATCACCTTTCACGTATGCGCGCGACAACTTTTCCGCAGATTTATCTATGTTGCCGATAACTTATGGATATGAAAATTTTTTCCAGCTTAGAACTCGGAAAAACGAAGCCACTCGATCAAAGATTATTGCTAAATTATTTATAAATTAACGGTAAATGCCGATGAACTTTGACCGCATATATCTCGAGAACCAATAAACTAAAAATTTAACTTTTTTCTTAAAAAAAGAAGCGTCTTTCCGAGTACTTTAAAATTATAATTTTTGAAAAAAACTAAATTGCGAATTGATAAATGTAATCTAATTGTTTAAAAATAAATATGTTGAGTTTAGGAGCTATGTCGTATAAGGCTTTTTTGTTTATTTTAATGTATTCTATCCTCTGTTAAAATTAAGGCAGTCAAACTACTAACACCCTTCACGAATTCGCTTACAAACTTTTCAAGATTATTACCATGAAAGAAATACCTCTTTCCGATCCGAAAATGTAGAAATTGCATACTTTTCCGATTTATCTACAAAGTTGAAAGCATCTACGTTATGGTCAAATTACTGCATGTTGAGAAAAACACTTAGTACAAAGGAAGACATTGATAAATCAACATATTTGAAATTGCTCGTTTTCAAGAAACATCAAGGTGACAACTATAAAATAAAGAAGTCAAAAGTTTTGTCAAATAACAATTCGGAACTTTTATTACTCAAGCACTTATACTTATTGAATAGATGTTAGTTTTTCCTTTTTAGGTCGCCCTAATATTTGGTGTTGCCGGTGCATATCGTCGTGATGAACTGTATCAATTAAATTTGTAAAATCAGGATAGTAGTATAGCAGTGGGGATTCCAGACCACTTCAAGGTCACCACCGGGCTGCCGCCATCCGGAGCTGGCACCAGGTCTCCAGCAGCAGCTCCATGGTCACGCTGAAGAAGTGTCAGTGGGGTGCGGGGGTGGGGTATCTGGAATGCAGAAGAAGAAGCCGGGGTCCGTCATCGGCAATGACCACCAGGAGGTCGGCATC